>NC_081419.1:33631539-33751539 GCF_949786415.1 Peromyscus eremicus | reverse complement strand
TACTAGATGTAAAACAAAGGATGACTAGACTGCTACTCACAACTCCAGGGAGGCTACCTAGAAAACAGGACCCTAAGAAAGACACAGGGATAGCCCAATGACAGAGAAATGGATGAGATCTACATGAGCGAACTGGACGTGGAGTGGGGGTAATGAAGGGCAAGCGTCAAGGGAAAGAGAGCTTAGGGTAGTGGGAGAACCCAGCTGGATCAAGAACAGAGAGGGAGAATGTAGAGAGCCCTGCACAGCCGTGCCTCAAAGATGGCGCAGCATCTGGCTTCTGCCTTCCCGATGGCAGATGCTCCTTATTTGGCTAAGGCTAGAATCTGGCTTGCTTCTGCACACCTGGACCTAATCTGGCTTGCTTGCGTATGTCTGACCCTAGCGGCATTGTCCACGTGGCACCACGGGATTGATTGCCCAGTGGCTATAAAGGGCGTGGGCTGACTTTCCCGAGGTGTGACTGGGAGAGTGATTGGGAGAGTGACTGGGAGAGTGACTGTGGGGGTGACTGTGAGTGAGAAGGAGAGAGAGAGAGCGAGAGAGTGAGAGTGAGAGAGAGAGAGAGAAGAAGAAAATGACTTTCCCCGGGGTCAGAAGATTGTTCAAGGTTCCTGAATAAACTGCTTGGAGAAGAGCCTGGCGTCACGTCGTCCTTGCTGGTCGAGGCGGACGCGACAGGAGAACAAGGAAAAAGAGACCATGATAAATGAAGACCCCATGGGAATAGGAAGAAACAAAGTGCTAGAGAGGTCCCCAGAAATCCATAAAGATACCCCCACAACAGACTGCTCATTAAAATTTTTATAAAAATAATAATTTGGAAAATTTAAAGCTTTGTTGAGAAAATGTTGCCTCTCAAGTTTTATCTTCAAACAACTGAACTATTTCTGTCTGGGCTAAGCTTGGAAAAGCTATGGGCAGAGTTGCAGGAGAGGGTGCATATGATAAAAAAAATAGATAAAATTCTCAAAAATCCATTAAAAAATGAAAAGAAGTTATTTCTAAAAACTATGTACTTAATATAAACAAATAGAAAGTATTTATTAAAAACTCCTATGAAAGTGGATCTCCTTACTAAGAGGAAAATGAAAAGCCATATTTTATTAAGATAAATATAAAATTTCTACCATGTTCATCCACATAGAAAAGCACAACAGAATTGATTTTCTTTCATAATTCTATCAAGAATAGACAATGCATCCATTGTACAGCTTGTAAAAGCAGAAATAAAGTGACAAAAAATAAAGCTAATGTTTTGTTTAAATAACCCTGTATACGTAGAAGTGACCCAAACAAATCTGTCAGACTTTGTTGCTAATCTAGAAATCATAACACATTTTAATATGACAAATGAAACATATCTGTACATTGAGAACCTGGGGAAATGGCTATACCTGGATATTTACATTTACCTCATTGAGTTGATATTCATTTATATTTTAAATTTATTTTCTGGTATCTGCACATTTTTGTCCCTCAAATAAACAACCTCTAAACCTGATCTAGTTGTGACACCTTTCTTGCTTCCCTTTTGTGTGTATATGTGTACATTTTCATGTGTGCAGATACATTACACATATGCTGGGGTGTGTGACTATGTGTATATAAAGAGGTCCAAGGAAAACTGTTGTTGTCAATCTCAGGAATATCACTGACCTCCTTCGACATGGGGTCTCTCGTTGGCCTGGAGCTCGAAAACTAGGTTAGCCTGGCTAGTCAGCAAGCTCTAAGGATCTTCTACTCTCTGCCCCACCCCCAGCACTGGAATTACAAGCTCATAACAACACACCCTGTATTTCAATGTGGGTTCTGGGCATGGAATTCAGGCCTCATGCTTGCTCTTTAGTGACTGAGCTCTCTTCCCAGCCACCTTCTTTGCATCTAACCGAAGCATATATATTAGCCTTTAAAGTCTACGTCTAATTTTTCAAATTCAATTA
Organism: Peromyscus eremicus; assembly: GCF_949786415.1. NCBI lineage: Eukaryota > Metazoa > Chordata > Mammalia > Rodentia > Cricetidae > Peromyscus > Peromyscus eremicus. The sequence goes on along the minus strand of NC_081419.1, from coordinate 33,749,596 downwards.
AGTCAAGAAAGTCCAGTGAACATATAAGAGGAAGTAGGATGAGGATGCTATCACTTGCAGTGTGTTTTCAATAGCAATTACTCCCAAAACTATCTTACTGAAGATGACCCCTAAAGTAAACATCTTTGTGTACCCCTACCAAACATTCCATATCTTGATTTTTTCCACTCAAAATTCTGAAAATTTTCGATTCCAGAAAAAGATCTAACATATTATGGAAAGTGAGCTGAAACTACCTGCTATTACTGGAACTAGCAGTTGTGGACCACTCAAGGTATGTCTTCCCCAAATTGATACATGCTGTTAAGTGTAAAATGCCTCCAAGATTTAAAATATTCAGTGTGAGTAAAAGAATAAAATATTTTTATCAAACATATCTCAAATGTGAAGTTGGAAATATGGGTCATTAAGAGAACGTACAGGTGTTAAAGATCAGAAACTTCTGCACTTCTGCATTCTACCTTCAGGGAACCCCAAATCTCTGTTCTCTATTGACACTAACACTTCTATCTATCTCTCTCTCTCTCTCTCTCTCTCTCTCTCTCTCTCTCTCTCTCTCTCTCTCTCACACACACACACACACACACACACACACACACACAAATCACTCCAATAGACATGCTAAAATGGAAGGGGCGAATCTCATGGGACCTTAACCAGAGACGACTCAAGAATGCTGAGTGCAGGAGAAATAGTCTTTCCAGAGATGAGTTCCTACAAATGACTATCCAATACCATGTTGGCAGCCCTGAAATCATATATATATATGCAACACTATATATATACAGGGCAGTTTGTATTTATGAATACCTATATATTGTGTGCACATGCATGTATATGCATATAACTATATGTATATAGATGTATCTACATCTCTCTATATATACATATATACACACATGTATATATCACAGCAATTATAAAGAATCCATGAATTTGAGATGGAACAAGGGAGGTATCTGGAAAAGGTTGGAATGAAAAAGGAAGGGGGGCCGGGCGGTGGCGCACGCCTTTAGTCCCAGCACTTGGGAGGCAGAGGTAGGCGGATCTCTGTGAGTTCGAGGCCAGCCTGGTCTCCAAAGCGAGTTCCAGGAAAGGCACAAAGCTACACAGAGAAACCCTGTCTCGAAAAACCAAAAAAAAAAAAAAAAAAAAAAGGAAGGGGGAAATGATACAATCACATCTAACTTTAAAAATTAAAATTAAAATCTGTTAAAATGATATCTTAAGTTTTGAAGTGACCTATACATTATATTCAGTAAAATTATACATATATATAATTATATATATAGCTATTAGTTTCACATTTTTCTTTTAAATTTTTAAAATTGAAAAGAAGACAAGAAAAAAGAAAAAAAAATCATACAGCTACCCAACTGGACTGAAGTGTAGTTCCCACTGCATCACTACCATACAGGTCTGCACTACTCTCCTATTCAGACCTCAAAGTTGGCAATGCAAACAACCAGCACCACAGTGTTTGGTTAAATTAATGAGAAAATTTTTTCCATTGTTTCTTGATAGCAGATGGTCACAGACACAATAGAGGTGGTCTGTTTTCTCTGTAATCCTTAAACTCAGAGGATGTTTTATTGAAAGAAACTTGTTTACACTTATGGAAAAGTAATCTAGTCTATTTAAGACAGGATATTATCCATTTTACTATAATTTGTTTGTAACCCAGAATGTGAGCATATAGAGCTGAGACTTTATGAAGAGCCACACACCTATTTTCACCTTTGACTGTTTGGAGAGATGGTTCTTCAGTGGATCATAGAGAAAAGCTTAACTCTGATTCCAGCAATGATTGGTTGGGTCAACAGTGGTAATCACAGTAGACATCAAGCTTTTGAGCCTTCACTTGACAGGCAAAGGGGATTGCTCTACATGAAGGAGGCAATTTCATGCTTGAATAGCCCTGCACTATTAAATCAGAAAATTGAGTTACAGTCCTCTCACATCATGGGCCTGGTTGCAGGCAAGCATTCCTCTAAGGAGCATTGGGGGCGGGGGGGATTTCACTGAGAACAAGATGCTGAAAAGAAATGCATATAAGATGGCAATAAAGTGTCTTGTTATGATCTGACATTTCTGCTTTAAAATGTCTCAAATTCATGCTTTTTATGATTTGATAATCACCAGCATTTTATATATTAAAGATCTGATAGAAAAATTCAGGCAGTATTGTTGTTATTGGTAAATAAATGTCTTATTCTATCTGAGATGTTTTATTTTCATAAGAGATCATTTTTACAAATTCTTTTCAGTTTTACTTCTCATTCAGAATTCTTCCTGACTCTACCTTTGTAAGGTAAAGGGCTCAACTAAATGTAGTTGTGCTAAAATATTAATCTAGGTGATTGGAACTAGTACATTTACTATTTTAATTCAATCCATTTTTTTTTCTGGATAAACCTCTAATTTCATTTATCTTAGCATTAACATCAAAATAGTCATAACAATAGAATAATATTGTCACAGTTGTGGAAACTGGCTGTTCAGCAAGAGGTCACCAGCAGGATCAGATTCAGGTGAGGATTCTCCCTGAATTACAGAAGGCGACTTCCTACTGTGTACAGAACCTCTGGGGAAGATTGAAAGGGAGTACAGAAGCTCCCTTTATCCTCTAGGGCACTCATCCCACAACACTAGATTCATCCTGTCTTAAACCTCAGCTCTGAATACCATGACATTATGCATTTGGGGAGACATAACTATTTGGTCAATACCATTACCCAATTCTTCAGTTTTAAATATGGTGTTTATGATTAAGATAGCATTGTGTATGCAATTTTTAGCAATAGGTTAGCTTTCAGGGCAGAAAATAAAGTTGTATAAATAATAATGACTAGCCAGTTTTCAATTTTTTTTTATGTCAGTACATTAAAAAAAAACTAACTGTACTAGATAGGATCATTAGATTTGTTTTTCAGGGTAAAAAACTGTTCATATTCAGTTTAAACAATTACACTTAGTAAGAGGCTTAAAATATTTTTCCATGTAGTAAAATGTAGATACAATAAAAGGCTGTATTTTTAGGATTACAAATTGTTTTTCATTGTAAAACTGAAATTTCACATATTTTTCACCTAGGTTAACTTTTATTTCTAGCATATGATAATAAACAAAATAAGTGGTCAAATCCCACTTCATTTGTTACATAAAATATAAATAGAATATCCATCAACTAGTTTTAAAATAGACTGCTACTTATAAAGTACTATTTGGAGTAGGAGATTAATATGCTTATCTTTTTGCTTTCATATTAACAAATGATAATTAATTTGAATGCAAACTTCATCTGGGCTCACAATCATAGTATCTTTTTGTATTTTGCTTTCAGCAGCTGGCAACTGGCCCAGTAATGGATTTTATTTTTATTCAACATGGATACATTGTATGAGTCTAATTTATAAGAACTTCTAACAGACCTAATTAAAATCTTCTTGTAACAATGAGTCTCTGTCAATACTCTTTTCTTCTCTGAGAATAACAAATGTTGCTTTGGTGCTTCTCAGGGGCTCATACTCGGTCTACAAAGCTCAAGTGGGACATAGTACAACTTTCTGTGACCAGAGTATTCATTGGATTGCAAAATAAGTCCCTTTCATGTGATTTCTAGATGTCTGACAAGGAGAGTGGTGACTTCTGATAATAATTTGAGAGGCTATATTTGACGATTTGGGAAAATGTGTACTATTGCAGACTTAATGATGTCAATGTAGAAAGAACAAAAATGGTACATTGAAGAGAATGTCTGCTTCCCAACTGTCTTACTAGTTTTTTCTGTGAAACTACGAAGGGAATTCTTATCAACACCAACAAGATCAAAACTCTCTATCACTAGTTCCTTTCTAGTCAGCCAATATTATCTGCATTCTATAACTTATAGTCAAGGAATCCTTTACAAAGTCATAGAAAAACAGTATTTTAATTTTATCTCAAGTACAGCATTAAGTTTGACATTTTGATATCTTTCCTATGTATTGTAAATTACTTACATTTCTTTACTCCATTCAAGAAGAACATTGTGCATGCCAGGCAAATGCTCTATCACCAAGCTGCAACCAGTCCCAAAAGTTTTCTCTAACTGAGATCACGAGTGGTTGTTCAAGGAAACAATACAGTGCTTACAACGTTTTGTGAATCATGATGTATAACAATTACAAATGATAGATTGGTTAAGTTTATTTGTTTGGAAAGGCACGAGTACAGTAATTAATCTCAAAATGCATATTGAAGAGGGAGATGTCCAAACATTCTCTTGAGGTTAGCATGGTTGTTCTTGTGGAGTCCCCTCAGAATTGATTCAACTGGGACTTTTAAATACATATGGATCTAGTTCTTTCTACATTTGCCTTACACTTTCACTCATCTATTAAAAAAATCTGGAGAATGGTTGAACAAAGAAGTTACTGAAAATCTATCTGAATTTTTTTTAAAAAATGCATTTGTGTATTTAAACTAATTTGCAAGTTAATTTGAAATAACTTTAAATCAGATATTTGACCTAATTTGTAAGTTGTTCACTCTAGAGTTTTATTATGAGAAAAACATATTTATTCCATCTTTGTCAAATAACATGCACCATTGACTCAGTAATAACCATTCTTTTTATGCACATGGTAGTTTCTTACAATTGCAACACGTAAAGGTATCCAGACCAATGTTATAAACTACATAAAACTAGAAATACTTTAAGACAATTTATGTATCACTGCATTGACTTCATAAACTAATTTTTGTCATCTTATTTTTTTTTTAACTTTTATCGATTCTTTGTGACTTTCACATCATACATTACCATCCCACTTATCTCCTCGTCCCCTCCCATCTGTCCTCTGCCCTTGCAACTGCCTCCCCAAAACCAAACCAAATTTAAAAGAAAAAACAAAAATCAAACAACAACAACAAAAAAAACAAACAAACAAAAGCAACAAAAATAAATAAATAAAAGGAGAAAAATCTTGTTGTGGAAACTGTAGTGTGGCCCATAAAGTCACACACTGTATCCTTTAGTCTATTCATCTTTACTTGTAAGTGTTCATTGCCATGAGTCATTTGTCTGGTTGGAGGGCCTCTGGCTTCTGCTATGCTATCAATAATTGGCTCTTCTTGGGGCTCTTCTTGGATATCCTGTTGTCCTCTGTCATGGAGATCCTGTTGTTTTGCATCTGTAGGTTCATTGCCAGTCATATGCTCTAACAGTTCATAGATGGGGTGGATGTTGGGATGGGCCAACTCATAGGCCTGGTACTAGGCATGGGTGGTAGCTGGGTTGGTCAGCCTGACAGCTTTCCCTCATGGTCACTACCAGGAGAGCTCCCCAGCCCTGCCTCCTCTAGCTCACCCAATGCAAACTAGAGCAAGGAGCTGGGCCAGTTCTCCTGCTTTCTGGTCCTCAGATCTGAGTCACCCACACTCATAACACCAGGGCCAGCTCTACTGTTTTGCCCAGGTGAGGTGCAGGGCCCTCTCTCTTGATTGCTGTAGTGGGTGTAGGAGGCAAGGGGTGGTGGGCACAGAGGACAAGGCAACCATCAGCTCTGCTTCTATCATGCCTTCAGGGCTGGCTAATCTGCATCCTGACAGCAGGGTTAGTTCTAGTGTGCTCCCCAGGCGGGGTACAGGGCCTGCTCTCCTGTGTACTGCAGCTGGTGAGAGGCAAGGCTAGTTCTCTCACTTTCATGACTCTGGGGTCAGCTCTCTTGCCTGCTGCAGGTAACAAGGGGTGGAGGGGGAAGGGGTATCTTTCCCTTTACTACATGGCAGGTGAGGGGGGCTAGGTCAACTCTGTTGCTCTCACACCCTCAGGGTCACCGCTAGTGTGCTGCCTAGATTCTTACTTCCACTCAAGCCTAAAGGTAACTAATGGGAAGGGAACTGTCCTAATACACACTGCTTGAAAAATTAACCCTTTTAATCTTAAATAATGTAGAGAAGATGCCACAGTATTTCATTGAAATCCAGCTTCCTCTAGTTTAATTTCAGTGTTAACATAATAAGCAGCCTGAGTAAGGCTGTGGAACTCAAAAAGCCAAGCATATAAGAGCATTGGGATAGTGTCTATCTTTCCCCAAGAGTTCTCTAAATATCAGTCAGTATTTCAATTATGTGACTATTAGTATCATTATTATTACTACTATAGTATAATTATCATTATATTCCCAGATTTAAAAAGACTCAGAAACAGATAGTTGATGACTAGTAATATAGGAATAAAAATTAAATAAAAAGATTCCTTTTGACTATTATTATGATTAAATTACAAGACTAAAAGTGACTGTGAAAGTGATAGCTAATGTTAATGATAGTCACATAGGAATAAAAAGTAACAAGTATTTGGAAATATATAAATTAATGGAAATTGTTTGACATTAATTTTATACTTGGATATAATATTATTTTTGGGTATTGAGAAAATAAGTAAAGTGTGAAATATTAGTAATAAGCATTTATATGTAATTAATTTTCTAAAGTAAACAAAAATTTATAAATATTGCTAAGAAATATGAAACTATAACATAAATATCCTAGACCAAATAAAAAATATTTTATTTTTATTTTCACTTCTGAAATCTATTAAGTATTTAAGGACTGTTGTGTTAAATCTTAAAAGGCTATATTTCATGATATGGAAGCCTATTTTTAAAAAACAAAATGATACTGATTCTTCTTCAAATTTTAATTACAAGTTGGAGAAAAGCACATATTAAATTTAAACTGAGTAATAAAAAGGCAGGGATTATTATTTTACTAAAGAACTCTCTAAGAGTTTATTATGTAAATAGGAGAAGCCCTGTAGACATGCTGTCTACATGAATGTCAAAGCTTGGGAATAGTTTTCCTAAGGACAGTATATTTAATTTAAGGGTTACTTTCATAGGTTGTTAATTTTATTTTAATTTGGATTCTAGTCTTAAAATCTACTGCCCAAAGCAGTGTTGACAATAAACTATTTTACCACTATGGTCAAGACTATCAGAAAATATAATTATTAAAGAATTATAATTATAAAATAAATCAATGTAAAGCTTTTGATCATTAACATACAGATGAAAATGTACAGATAATAACACTGATATTATGATGAAAATAAGCATAGAGAGTTTAAAAAATCAACCAAACAATTGAATATATGTTTGTAACATATAGATATTTTTTTCTCTCAGTTATGTATGCAACTAGAGAGGTATCGATATATGGGCACTTGTTCAGAAATAGAGGTTTACAATTATGAAAAGAAAAAATATTAACTAAGCTTAGTTGGGGAAGTGAATTTTTAGCATATGTACATGTAGTTGTGGGTTTTAAATTGCCTTTCAAGTACATTGTTCACATTTATAAAGAGGCTGGGGTTGAGGTCAGAAGCTGTAATTTAGATTTCTAAAACAATGTGATAATCTAGCAAGATGGCTCAGTAGAAGGTATTTCGCATCTAGTTTTAAGACCTGAATTCGACCGATAGAAATTGCATGACAAGAGGAGAGAACGGGCTCTGCAAGTCATCTTCTGACTTCTTCACACATGTGTGCATGAACACACACAAAGTAATTAAATAATCCTACAAAAGCAATACGATAATTCAGAGTGCTTTCTTGACTCTCCCCCTCAAAAAAAAAATTCAAGTAAAGAAAATGACTATCAAAATATATTTAACATACTAGTTATGTTAAAGTAATAGAAAATTAAAGAACAATATTATGTACAGTTTTTATTTTTATTGTTCAGGAAACCCATTTCACTATTGCTACGAGTCTGCATCCATTTTGAAACAGCTTAAGAATCACTGAACAAAAGGCACAAAACTCAAAATGATTATGAGGAAGCCACAGATGTCACGGATTATTTTTCAGGCAGTAATGTCTTCAACGCCATCTGTATAATGTGGTGTTTGGGTTGGTTTAAACAACTTGATGACACCTTCATAAACTTGTATTCACTCTGAGTATGTGAATCGCATTATAAACTCAACAACACATTTCTGTAAATTTTGCAGTGGAATCTGCTTTCAAATTAACCACATAGTAAAATGCACTTGATGTCAGCTACGGCAAAATGTCTGTCCAAAACATCTGCCTCCTAAACCACCCAAGTGGATATGTATTCCAGTAACAAATAGAATTACATTTCAGAGTTAGCTGAAAGCATACTTTCCTAGATATTTAGTGGGGAAGCTGATACTCAAACCAGTAATTCTGACATTTAAATATCTTTTCATCAAAAGCTGCTTTGCCTGGGTTGGACACTGTAGCTGAAATCTCTTAGTTCTATGTGTCAGATGAGAGGAAAAGCTCTTCAAAGCTAGTATCTAGGGCTGGGGTGTGGCTCAGCACTTCAAAGCACTTGCTTCTGTTCTCAAGGACCTGAATTTGGTTTATACCCAAGTAAGGTGTAAACAACTGCCTATAACTGGCTCCAGAGTACCTGAGCCCTTCTTGGTTCTCTGGACACCTGCACAGATGTGGATATACACACAAACACACATATACATATAAATAATAAATAAATAAAATTTAAGACATGTTAGTGCCTAGAATTTATTTATGGGTTGTTTTATAATGAAGTAGGCAAACACCAGACACACCATTTTACAATGAATATTCATCAACATTCAACTTCATAATTGCAAAAATGACTCTATTGTAAAGCAGTTAGTGCCTGCATGACTTTGCCACTTCATTGTTGCTTTCCCTTTTCTACTTTTCTTTCCACTTCCTTTCTCCTTCCTTCTTTCCTCCCTCCTTCCTCCCTTCCTTCATTCCTTCCTTCCTTCTCCCTTCCCTCCCTCCCTCCTTCCCTCCTTTCTTTCTTTTTTACTTTCTTTCCTTTCTTTTTCATTCTTTTTTTTGGGGGGAGGAACAGTGTATTGTTGTTCATTCCAGGGTGCCTTTGTGCTCACTTTGTAGTGTTGCTTGGCTTGGATTCATTATCATTCTCTTTCCTCAGTCTTCCCATTGTGAGATAACAGGCAAAAATGTCTGTATCCACCTTTCTCACTTGGAAAATACTTCCTGTTCAATTTGAAGTTTAATTTCAGTACCACCAAGAAGCTAAGTCACAAAGTTAATTTTCCAATTTTTCTTTCATAATTTCTTATAAAATCATATTACAGAAAAATAATACATATCTCAAATGAAGTTTCATTTGCTCATTTATTTCCAATCTACCTGTTCACTAAAACCATTGGATATTTACTATCTGCTAGGAAAGAAGAGACAAAGAATCTAGTCTCCAATGTACACTCTCAAGCAAGGAAATTCATAAATGAAATGAATTCTATTAAGTTGTTTAATGTCTGCTTTCATAAGCATGAGCAGCGTGTTGGCCTGCTACTGCCCGTGCTTAAGCTAGAATTAAAAGAGGGTGGCGTATGTTAGTGACGTTTCTAGGTGACAAAGTCTCAGCGATAAACAACTCTAACTTAAGGAAGCAGAATTTACTTGTTGTTTTAGAAGTTCAGAAGTTTTAGGCAGTGATCCTTTGATTACTTCTGGGCTTATTGTGAGGCAGGAAATCAAAGTAGAGTGAGCAGGACAGAGAATAGCTGCTCACCTCATAGTAACCAGCAAGGTGAGAAATAGGAATTAGCAAGGGAATGCATTTATCTTCAAAGGCATACCAGATGACACTTGCTTCCAAAGAGACCCCACACCCTAAAGTTCCCAGCACTTCCCTTAGAGTGTCCAGAGCTATGGACCAAACCTTCAGTTATAAAACTTGGGGAATATTGCAGATCCAAATTATATCAAACAGTTAAAAAGTATTCCAGAAGACCAGCAAGATAGTTGAGCAGGGAAAGGTGATGGCTGTCAGTCCTGAGGAGGTGTGTTGGATCCTAAGCGGGGAAAATGGCAGAAGAGAACTGAATATGCTGCTAGTTGTACTTTGACCTACACACACAAATGTAAAAAATTATTAAAAATAAACAAAATGTTCCAGTGTACCCTAATAAAGTTTGCCTGAGGATCAGAGAAGCAGAGCAAGCCACAGCCAACCTCACCTCACCAACTCCTTAGCCTATCCTGTTTCAGTGTGACAAAAATCCTCACACTGAAAGCCTCTGAGTCCTCACCTGAAAGAGTCTCAGCTTAACTGCTTTAGTTCCTGTTTCCTCATGTCTTATATACCTTTCTCTGCTGTCATCGCTACCTGGGATTAAAGGTGTGTGTGCTTCCCAGTACTGGGATTAAATGTGTATACCACCACTGCCTGACCTCCATGTTTAATCTAGTGGCTGGCTCTGTCCTCTGATCCTCAGACAAGGTCATTAGGGTACATAATATATCACCACATTCCAGAAAAAGAGATAGTTTTGGGGTGACATGAAGATTATCTGGAGTTGTACCATGTGGATTTTATAAGTACGGTAATTCTTGCAAAAGAAACAGAAGGGTCAAGAGGTTATATAAATCTGAGTTAATTGAGTGTGCTTTCTAAATAAATCGAGCAGGTTTTGTGTGACTTCGTCATGACACTTTTGACACAGAAGTGGTAGATAGACTGCCAAAGCCTGATGACTTCTAAAGGATGTTTCCATGCATCCTTTAGAATGTATCCTTTAGAAAGATGTGAAAGGGTCCTGAGATCAAATTGACAATGAGAACATACTTCTCATAGACTTGTGACAGAAATCAAGGTTTGCTAAATAGGATGAAAGTTAATTACAAAGTTGGTGGCAGGCAGATAAATTGAGAGTCTACTGCAAACTTCAGACAGTCAGTGATAAGGACAATGAAAGTGGAAGAGACAGGAGGACTTGAGCAGCATGCAATTTATGGACTTAAAAGGATTTGGCAACTAACTAGAAATGAAGTTGAAGAGAGAAAGCCATGTACATTGTTCAATGTTTGCTTGCTAAACAGTCTTTTTGTGTTTTAGATATTCTTTCAACATTCTATTCTAACTCAACTAGGAAATCCCTGGATAATCTGTCAAATGCTAAGGTTGTCAGAACCATGTTGATATAGGCTGGTGATTTGGGCTACTAGCATTGAAGCTGGCAGGTCAGGAGACAACAGCCACCTCCCTTTTCCATTTAGTACTAATATGCCTGCAGCAAGCTGCTGCCTGATCTTTGCAGCTGCTCATGCAAAGAATATGAATGAGGAGAAAAAGAATAGAATATAATAGTACTTGCACAGTACTCTGCAGGAAGAACCAAGGAAATAGATGAGAAAGACCTGAAGATATGGATGATATGGTAGCACTGCCATCTTCTCTCATCAATTTTTAAATGAATTAATGACAATTCTGTCTTAAATCTTGATTTCTGTATTACTTGAGGCATTAAAAATCATTTTTGCATGTTTGTTTTTAAAATAGAGTCTTACTATGTAGCCCTGACTGGCCTACAACTCAGTATACAGAGCTGAATGGTTTGAAACACATAGAGATCTACCTGCCTCTGCTTCCTGAGTGCTGGAATTAAAGGCATGCCATAATTTATGTGTGCCACATAGCCAGAAGTCAAATTTTCACCAGAGTAATCTTGACATTGAGCCAAAAGAGGGTCCTCTCAGTTCTCAGAAAGATAGTGACTTAGTCTCTGGAGTGCTATTGCACCAAACATCTGTTTTAATGTTTTTAGATCCTCTTTTATATAAGAAATATTTAAAAATTGAGAGAGCTGAAGAATATCCTGCTTCAATTTGCCTTATTTCCACTACATAATATCTCTATTAATAATAATGAAGCATATTTGTTACCACCAATTGATGGGGATGTTGCTCTGTATGCTGTGAATATGTGTTGCTCTGATTGGTTGATAAATAAAGCTGTTTGGCCAATGTTGAGGCAAAATAAGGTTAGGTGGGACATTCCAATTAGAGAGAGAGAGAGGAAGGAGAAAGACAGAGCAGAGGAGACACTTCCAATCACCACCATGAGAAGCAAGATGTAAAAGTACCGGTAAGGCAAAATACAGATTTATAGAAAAGGGTTATTGAAGATGTAAGAGCTAGCTAGCAAGAAGTTTGCCATGGTCATAGTTTAAAAATAATATAAGCCTCTGTGTGTTTACTTGGGTCTGAAACGCTGTGGGACTGCAGGGCCATGGCAGCCAAGCGGGACCAGGAGAAAAACTTCAGCTACAACCAATAAGCTAATCCCAAGGAAAAAAAGGGGCAAATAAACAAACAAACTAGAATGAAGCAAAACAAACAAGCAAACAGAAAATAAAAAGAGAACACATGAGAAACACACCCAGATATACACACTCACATACAAAAACACCATAAAAACCCAAAATCAGAAACTATAATATATAAGCAAAAGACCAGTAAGGTTTTTAAAAAATGCCCAAACAATGCTTTATGAGCCAAAACAAAATACTATAAAACAAAAGGAAACCTCCTAAAATAGTTGTTTTGTATTGGCCCTCTACACCTGGGCACAGAGCCTTTCCTTAAGCCTGGTTTGAATACTCAGTGAGAGTCCATTAGAGAAAATTATTCATGTGTGTGTGTGTGAGTGTGTGTGTGTGTTTGTGTGTGTGTGTGTGTGTGTGTGTGTGTGTGTGTGCTTGTCAATTGGAGATAAATTCTGGATTAAGCATGAGGGCTGTGTCTACTTCTTCACTCAACATTGGCACCCATCTGGCTTTGACCTCTGCAGGCCCTGAGAGGACAGATTTGATTAAGACATCTCATTTAGGATTGAGTGTTCCAAGTTCTTTGACTCGCTGCACATTGCCCAATTTTGGGTCTCTATTATTTCTTACCATTCACTGCAGGAGTAAGCTTCTATGATGAGGGCTGAGAAAGACACTGATGTGTAAGTATAGCAGAATGTCATTAGGGGTTATTTTACTGCTATATTCTACTGTGGGATATCTTTCTGTATGCTGTGAATATGTGTTGCTCAATTGGTTGATAAATAAAGCTGCATTGACCTATGGCAAGGCAGCTTAGAGGTTGGTGGGAAATCTAAGCAGATATACAGAGAGAAGAAAGGAGAGGAGAGAGAGAGAGAGAGAAGCCAGCTGCCACTGAAGGAGAAGCAAGGTGCCAGAAGATCAGTAATGCTACAGCCACGTGGCAAAACATAGATTAATAGAAATGGGTTAATTTAAGATGAAAGAACTAGCTAGCAAGAAGCCTGCTATAGGTCATATAGTTTGTAAATAATATTAAGCCTCTAAGTAATTATTTTATAAGTGGCTGCAGGACTGTGGGGCTGGATGGGATGTGGGGCTGGTGGCAATGAGGGACCAGGCGGGATAGAGCAACCTTCAACTACAATATTCCTTTAGCAAAACAGTAATATCTGATTTTCCCCTAGGTCCATAGCCTATCTAGTATCAGGATCTTGGCTACCCAAACAGTTGACAGAACATGGGTTCCATTTCACAGAGTGGGTCTTATATCCAGACAGAGAGAGATTAGTTGGTTACTCCCATAACACGTTTTTTTTTTTTTTTTTTTTCTCACCATTGCACCACTGTATCATGAAAGCAGGTCATCACTGAAGGGTATATAACTAGATTATGTTTACACTTCTCTTCTGGTAACATGCAAAGTATCTTCCAGTACTGTGAGCACTAGTCAGTAGGGATGAAGGCTCTAGTTAGGCAAAAGCATGATTTCTCTGTGTTCAATGACATTTGTATGTGTTATTTTCTGAAATAGGGCTTACCATCAGGTCATGGAGATCAACTAATAGCCTTGAAATGTTTGAGGATTCGCCTGGGGCCCCTTTGACCAACAACTCAGTTAGATGTAACCCATTTCTGGCCCTGGAGGTTTCACTTTGTGGTGAGTTATGTCTTGTTGGGACTTTACTTCCCCTGTTTTTGCTGATTCCAACTTAGATTTATTTTATATGTGTATACATTTTAAGAAACTTCTGTGTAGTAGGTTTCTGTGTGAATCCTCAAGTTGCCTTTAGTGCTAGTTATCCCTCCCTATATTCCTTCCCTTATCTTCTTCTTCCCTATCCCCCTCCATTAACCCTTCCTTTCCGGTCTCTCCTTATTCTCTCCATAACTATATATTCTATTTTCCTTCCTTGAGATAGCCTTCCATGCCATCAATCCCTTACTCCATACCTATTCTCTGTGTTATATGGATTGTAGTGTGTCTATTGAAGACTTAAAATCTAACATCCACATATAAGAGATGCATTCCATATTTTTCTTTTGATTTTTGGGTCATCTCACTCAGGGTAATTTTCTTTCTAGTTTCATTCATTTATCTATAAATTTTATGACTTTAATTTGTATAATATCTGAGTAATATTTGGTTGTGTAAATGTACCACATTTTTTGATCCATTCATCTGTTGATAGACATTTAGGTCTTTTTCAATTTCTAGATATTATGAATAGAGTAACGATGAACACTGATGAACAAATGTTGCTGTAGTAGGAGACAGAGTCCTTTGAGAATATTCCCAAGCCTAGCATAGTTAGATCTTGTAATAGATCTATTCCCTGCTTCCTGAGAAACTGCCACACTGATTTCCATAGTGGCCATACAAGTTTGCACAATGAATAAGTGTTCCCCTTTTCCCACATCCTTCTTAGCATGAGCTGTCATTTCTGTCATTGATCTTGGCTATTGTGACAGGTGTGATGAAATCTCAAAGTAGTTTTGATTTGCATTTCCCTGATGACCAAAGATGTTGATCATTTCTTTAATGTTCTCAGCCATTTGTGTTTCACTTTTTGAGATCTCCCTGTTTATTTCTGTACCTCATTTTTAATACGGTTATTTGTTTTCTTGGTGACTCTGCTATCTGTGTCCTGTTCTGAATGTCTTTTACTGTGCCAATGAATTAAATAATTAAAGAATATTCTCCCTTCTTCTTCTTCTTCTTCTTCTTCTTCTTCTTCTTCTTCTTCTTCTTCTTCTTCTTCTTCTTCTTCTTCTTCTTCTTCTATTAGATTCATTATTTTTCCTGGCCTTATATTTAGGCCCTTGATCCATTTGGAGTTGTAATTTTTACAAGGTGATAATGATGGTCAAAAGTCAGTTGTCCATACATGTGTCAACTTATGTCTCAGTGTTCAGTTCAGTTCCATTCATCCACAAGTCTGATTCTTATGTCAATGCCATGCTGTTTTGTAACTATAGCTCTGTAGCAAAGTTTGAGATTGGGGATGATGATACCTCTAGCAGTTCTTTAATTATTTAGGATTGTTTCTGTGTGAAGATGAATACTGTCCTTTCAATTTCTGTGAACAATTGTGTAGGAATTTTTTCAGGGAGTGGTTCGTTGAATTATTAGATTGCTTTTGTAAGATGGTAATTTTCACTATATTAACCTTACTGATCAATGAGTATAAGAGATGTTTTCACATTCTGATATTTTCTTCAACTACTTTCCCAAATATTTTAAAGTTTTAACTATACAAGTCTTGCAACTGCTTGGTTAGCATTATCCTGAGGTGTTTCGTTTGTTTGCTTGTTTGCTTGTTTGGAGGCTATTGTGAAAGGCTTTTTATCCATAATTTCTTTCTCAGTCCATTTGTCATTTGTATATATAAAAGCTGCTGATTTTTGTATGTTAATTTTGTACCCTGCTATTTTGCTGAAAGTGTTTAACAGTTGCAGAAGTTTTTAGAAAGGGTTTAAGGGATATTTATGTATAAAATCATATCATCTTTAAATAAAGGTAGTTTGACTTTTTCCTTTCCTATTTGTACCCTCTTGAACCCCTTCACTTGTCTTATTGCTCTGGCAATGACTTCAAGTACTATATTGGATAGGTATGGAGAGTGTGGATAATGAGAGAACTGGGGTGGGGGTGTCAAGCCAGGGCCATGACAGGCTCCCCTAGCAGCCCTGATACAGACTAGGCCTTAGTTTTTGTTCACTAGATTAGGCTGGAGATGAGCAAGAAATTTTCAGGAAAACTACAACTTAGGGGCAACCAATCAGTAGGCACCACACAGCCCCTTCTGCTGGCTCAGCAGATGCCCCCATCCAAGCCTTCTGCTAGCTAAAGAGAGCTTTCCTTACCCTCCCACCAATAAGCACCTAACCACTAGAGCATCCCACCAATCAGCCCCCAGACTAATTTTTCCTCCACCAATCAGCCTCAGATTAATCCCTACTCCTTGGAATTTCCCTAACTCTGCTTAAAAGGAGTTTGTGACCTTCTTTGGGGGTTGCTATTTGCTACCCCAACCTGTTAGAAACAATAAATGCTCTTGCTAAACTGCATACATAACTGTTGGTCTTTCTTGGTGGTGTCTCTCAGACCCTAAAATTTGGTGCATTGGCTGAGAAGACCCCCTCAAGACACCTGACACATGGGTTTGAAAACCTGGCTAGCCAGTAAGTGAAGTGAGTGCTCCTTGCCTTAGTCTGTCACTGTTCTCTGACTGCTGGTCTTTGGGGGAGGCTTCTCTAGGACCCTAATAGACAGGTTGTCTTGTTCCTGATTTTAGTGGAATTCCTTTGAGTTTCTCTTCATTTAGGTTGATGTTGGCATTTGGACTTGATATAAATCACCTTTTTTTGTTTACGTATGTCCCATATATCCCTAGATGCAATTTTAATACAGAACATTAATGAAAGGAATCAAAAGAAAACACATGGTATATTGTCCAAACATAATAAGAGTTTAAGTTTAGATTTTGTTATAGACTAGATGGTTGAATTGTACTATATATAGACATAGAAAATATATTTAAATTTAAAATTCAGAAAATCAAAATATTTGAAGAAACATATCACCATTTATGAAAACTGAAAAGGACTTGTTTTTTGTTTGTTTGCAGCTTCGAGCTGAACGTAAGCTTAAGTGGCCAGATGTTGGGCCTGATGATTTCCATTCCTACAGTTCTAACATCCAGCAAAGTACCTGGCCAATTATGTCCCATCACTAAACTTAATCAAATTAATAAGTAGTGTTTGAAACCTTAAACATGAAGTGAAAAATCCCCACTTAGGGGTCAGTATGCTTGTTGGCACAGAGAGTTTTAAATGAGAGTTCAAAAGAGGAAAACACATGAAGAAAATATCCAGTGTAGAGTTTATTTTCTCACTTTTAAGTTAACACTGGTGGGAAAGAGATACAGAAAGATTACTGTTCAAGGAACAGAGGAAAGTCATGTCAATGAGAAGTTTAACATTTTTATTTGGAGATTAGTGCCTCCTTCCATGCTTGCTAAAACCCGATTGATAAATGGAAGTTATCCTACCTGTTTTTGTCTCATTTCATATTTGGGATTTCTTCCTTACTACTTCTTTTTGTTTTTCACACATTACCTAGTTTTATGATTTTCAAAGCTTGGCAATTAACTGGAACATACTATTTACAACTCAAGCATATTGTTAATATGTAACATGTAAGTAAGATTTATAATGGAATAAAGGAAACACTGAGTTGAATTTTATTTTAAAAGGTGATTGAATTTTTACTTAAATTTAGTTTCTCCTGTTTGTTTCGCATTGCAATTGTTGGAATCCAATTTACTAGTATAAAACACCCATATAGGCTCCTGATTCGTTTTAGTGAACTATTTAAAGACTATTCTGGGTCTTTTGGTAGGATGTAGAGAGAATCCAGCAGAAGGGTTACCACATGGCAATAAAGAGCTAAAGAGGTGAAATTAAACCTGGCTATGGTCTCCAGGATAAGATGAAATTCACACAAAGAGAGAGGCAATTATTGGATGCATTATGAAGGACACTTCTGGGTCAAACTCCACAGGAGCAAGGTTTCCAATTGATTGCAAGATCCGGAGAGTACCAGTCAGAGGCAGTTTCTGCTGGGAATCTTTGGCTGCATAAGAAGTCATTGGATCAGACTATGTGAAAAGCTGAGAAGTCATCATGTCCATCTGCTACACTGGTCAGTTTCTCCTTAAATCTCCTAAGTCTAAATAAATCAGCTTTGTATTTGTTCTGGAGGACTGGACAGGGGGAACACATCTCATTCACTGGATAAATATTGTTAAGATCTACCAGGTTCCAGGAACTGTGCCAAACCCTGTGATTGCAAATATGAATGAGATATGTTCTCTGACATCCTGAGATTTACAGCCTTGTTGAAAGAGGTAAGTATACAAGAAATAGCTTACATAGTAGAAACTTACCATAGTAGAAACTTATCGATTGAAGTGTTGCTGGAATAAACAAACACCATTTCAATAGCTTATGGTTTTTGTTTGTTCTTTGTTTTTGTTGTGAAATGCAGCCTTTTCTTCAAATGAGTGTTTTGAGATTATCAGATAACATAATTCAATGGCTTTTTCCTCTTACTCCCTTTACAGTTCCTCCTTTCTTTAAATTACCCTTTAGCCTGAAGTGAGGAGGTAGTGATGGTCATGAGATCTATGGTCAGTCAAAGAAAGCAGAGTCAGAATCCTTGCAGGCAGTCCCTTTTGGAGACATGTGCCATAGCATGTAAATTATAAGTAGGGCAGCAACAGTAGCATGGTTGTCAGAGCAGCATGAGAAATGCTTGCTAGTATACAGATAGCTTGTTTGCTATGAGGTTCTTTGCAGATTAGACAGTTCATTAGAGGGTTCTTCCTCTAATGAGAAGTAGCCTCTTGTGACATGTCAGTCCTTGACCAGGATAAAAAGGACATCTTTGTAGGAGTTCTTCCCAGAATGTGTTTCTGACCAAGAGTGGGTCCGAGGAAGGGTAGTAGAGGTAGGGCCACAGGAGGAGCTGCTGTTTTGTTAGTTTATATAGGATAATATGTCATGAAAACTTACTTTAAGGATTTGGTTCATGGGACTATTAAGGTTTTGCAGAATAGGCTGGTAAGTGGAAACTGTAGAGAGAGGTGATGCTGCACTTCCCATCTGAATGGAGTCTTCTAGAAGAAGTCACTTGTGAAGAAGAGCCCATTCTTTTCTTTTGTATTTAACTGACTAAAAAAGACCCAACCACATTATGAAAGGTCTGTTTCATTCAAATCTCATTTTAAAAGTAGCTTAAGGGAAATATAAAAATAACGTTTGATCAAGTGTATATGATCGGAGCAAGAAGACACACAAAATTAATCATTGCACTTAGGAAGTAGGCTCTAAATGTAAGTATACTTAATACAACATATATGCATGTACCCACACATATACATACACACAGACACACACACACTTTTTTCTCTTGTGGATGCCTTTTTCCATTTTTATTCCCATAAGTGAATATGTTAACCAACTATGCCCTTATCAACACAGTGTAAGTTGAATATGGATTTAATACACCCAAATTACCAAATGTATAACTTAGATTTTCCTTCCCAAATGTGCTTAGAATAGTCACACAGCAGTAGGCTGCTGCACACAATTACATAACATCTAGCTTATTTTATAGTGAAGTATTGAAACTTTTATGTTATTTATTAAATACCTCCATCCAAGGAAAAGTGATGAGATGACAAACTGTATATTGCACACATACCTTGTTTTACGTGCTTCACTTTTGCAGCTTCATACACTGTGTTCCCTTTCATTGAGGATTGTATCAGTCTTTATCTACCAAGTCCATCAGTACTGATTTTTCCCAAAACATGTACTCATTTCATGTGTTATCTTTACATTTTGGTAGTTCTACATGTATTTTAAACTTTTCTATTGTCATGAATTGTGCTGATACGTGATCTTGATTTTCGATGCTATCTCATGCTTCTTTGGGGATTTCACAAACAATCCCCATGTAAGGCAGTAATAATGTACAGATGTCAGGTGTGCTCTGCCTACTCCATTGACCATTTGTCTTATCTTTCGCTCCCCTCCTGGTCTCACTTCTTTGAGACAGAAAAATAATAAAATTAAGTGAGTTAATAATTATTCAATAATTCTTAAGTGTTCAAATGAAAGAGAGAGCAACTTCCTTTGAGTCAAGCAGTCAAAAGTTAAACTTATTAAGGAAGGGCTATAGCAGCTGAAAGAGGGTGGCCAATAGCCCTCTGCCAGGAGGCCAAGTTGTGAATTCAAAGAAAAGATAAATGAAGGGAATTAAAGTTACTCTTCAGTGAACACACAAGGGTTGAAAGGTAAATCAACTTATTGAAGACACAGAGAAAGTTATCATGGTCTGGAAAGATCAAACCAACCACAATACACATAAGCCAAGACATAACTGGAGCCTGTTCTAACTCTGCAGTCATGAAGGCTGCAGAAGAGCAATTTGAAGCCAGCAGAGTTTGATTCATGAGCTTTGAGGGCAGACATCTTCACACATAAAAGTGCATGTTGGTGCTGCCGGAGCTGATGGACAAGCAGCAGCCAGTTACCCAGAAGACTGCTAAAGATCCACCCAGATGGTACTGTCCCCCAGACAGGATTGCTGAAAGCATGGCCTCCAGCTAGTGGTGCTATGGGCAGGTGGTAGAAATTTTAGGAGAAGGAACTTTATTGGAAAAGTTAGTCCCAGAGGTCATGAGAAACTGACATGAGAACTTTGGCTTCTAGGCTTATGCAAAAGAATAAATGTGTGTTGTTTATTCCACTACTTTCTTAGTTGATGAGTTTTTAATTATATATATATATATATATATATTAATTTATATATATATATATATGTTATTAATTTATTAGGGATGATATTTTTCTTTCACTGAAAATAGGTTTTATTTTTCTCATGTAATATATCTTGATTATGTTTTACCCTCCCTACCTTCCTCCCAGATCCTCCCTACCTTTCCTTCTCATCTGGATATACTCCTTTCCTGTCCCTCATTAGCAACAATAAAGCTTCCAAGGGATAATAATATAATATAATACAATAAGATTAAATGAAACTAACACATAAGAATTGAACTAAATAAAGAAACAGAAGTTAAAAAAGCCAAAGAAAGGGCACAAGAATCAGAGATCTACTTGTTCACACTATCAGGAATCCCATAAAATACTAAACTAGAAGCCATAATATATGCATAGAGGACCTAGTATAGACCAAAAGGGTTATTTTTCATTTAAAAGTGTCTGCCTGACTTTATTAACATTCTCTAATATTAATTTTCTCTTCCTTGCTGAAGGAAAAGTGACTGAGGTTTGAAATACTTGAGACTAAACATCTTATTGAAGGATTTGACAGGATTCTTCTGAACAAATGTAGCAAAGGCTAAACACCTTTCCTCTTACATGCTCTTTCATATGTAGTCAAATGCTCACAGGGAGGGGGGCAGGGGCACATTCCACATGCAGGTACAGGATCTTGCCCTCCGTGTCCCACCTACAGCACAGGCAGCACTTTCGTTTAACCTCACACATATCTAAAACAGGGCTGAGCATTTTTATGTGCTTGCAGTTTATGAAGGGGCTGTCTACACTAAATCTCAGCTGAGCATCGAAACCACTCAAGAGTTAGCAATATCAATTGACCTCATTTTACAGATGGTAAATAAGAAATT
Organism: Peromyscus eremicus; assembly: GCF_949786415.1. Taxonomy (NCBI): domain Eukaryota; kingdom Metazoa; phylum Chordata; class Mammalia; order Rodentia; family Cricetidae; genus Peromyscus; species Peromyscus eremicus. Next base: position 33,728,278 of record NC_081419.1, on the reverse strand, counting down.
CTAAGAGGTTATCTGACTTCCCTAGATAATACAGTTGAGAATGAGAAGAGACAGCCGGGATCCTACCCTAGCTTCATTAGCTCCAAAGCGACTGCCTTGTCTGCTTTGATCATACCCAGGTCCTGACCTTTGCAATAGAAACTCCTGGATATCTGATTGAGGCAGACAGCAGTGAAGTACAGACACAGAAGAGCTAAACTATTTCTCTGCTTCACAGCTTGATTTACCAGCTACTTCAAGACAGTTCCACTTGAGAGGTTTGTACTACTGGCCTGCTGTGAGTCACTAATGATAACAATCCATTTTGGAAGGTGATGGTAAATGGTAGGTTATGATAACTCTGTTATGAGTTTCTTCTTATTAATTAATTGTTATCACTTTCTATCCCAATGTTTTCTGTTAAGAAGACATAATATCTATGGTGAGTATCAAAATGAGATAACTCACACTGAAACAGACATATGTATATATGAAAGGACCAAGCAGATGCCATAACAGGCTGCTCAGTCTTCTCTCAGAGATCAGGCCTCAATTTCAGTTTCCTGAGACTTGAGGAAGCAGTTTCTGGGAAGGTCATGAACAAAACACATAGTCCTTGCAGTAGCTCCCTTTCTGCACTTACTCTGACTGCTCAAAGTTCAGCCAGATGTTTACTGTCTGCGACCCCTCACCAACTTAGAGTTATGTGCATGAGTCAAGGACAGAGCCTAGACCACTGAGCCAGCCCCCACAGTCAGTATTTGCTAGGCCAGCCAGCCCCCATGGTAGCTCAAGAACAAAGCCTGGGACTTGTGCCAGACTGCCCCCAAAATGATAATTGTAACCCCCAACCAGTAAATTCAAAGGTTACATACCATCACCCAATTAAAAGAGAAAAGAGATCTTCAAAAATAAAATAAACCAATCCGAGTTTTACCCGTGCAAAACCCCCAACACACCCTCCAAACTGCCCTGAAGGGCTTGTGGTTTTTGCCTTTAAATAGCTAGCCTCACAAAGAAAGAGCAACTCCTCCCTACCTCATTGTATTGGGTGTAGGAATGAGTTCCCTGTCTAGACTTGTATCTATAGAATAAACCTTGCTGTTGCATTCTGGACATCCACGGTCTTCGATGGTCTCTTTGGGGTCGTGATCTGGGCATAACATATACACGTTTTAAGCTAAATTATAGTGTCATAGTTTTTCTGGAGTATTAATGCCAAAAGAAGGACCCTAAATTTCTGAGATTTTAACTAACAGTGCCAAGCAAAACAGGGGCTTTTGTTGGGGCAAGGCGGGGGTCATTTTTCATGTCTGTTTTTTTTTTTTCAGTCAAAATAGCCTTTGAACATCAAAATGCATAATTCAATTATTATAATGAGCTTACAATTCATGTTTTCCTTGATTTGCTGTCTTTCAAAATAGGGTTTAAGTTGCATTAAGACTGTGTAGTCATAACCCCTTCACTGACAGTCTGGAGGATTTAAACATAGTCAGCTAGTCAGTACCTTGCTGTGGATATCTTTCTGTATAAATAAAACACTGATTGGCCAGTGGCCAGGCAGGAAGTATAGGCGGGACGAGGAGAGAGGAGAATTCTGGGAAGTGGAAGGCTGAGTCAGAGAGACACTGCCAGCCCCCGCCATGACAAGCAGCATGTGAAGATGCCGGTGAGCCACGAGCCATGTGGCAAGGTATAGATTTATAGAAATGGATTAATTTAAGATGTAAGAACTAGATAGCTGGAAGCCTGAGCCTAGGCCAAACAGTTTAAACAATATAAGTCCCTGTGTTTACTTGGTTGGGTCTGAGCGGCTGTGGGACTGGCGGGTGACAGAGATTTGTCCTGACTGTGGGCCAGGCAGGAAAACTCTAGCTACAGTACCTCATGGAATTTGTAGGTTTGCATTGAATACCACTCTTGCTTTCATCATATAAAGCACATGGATACGTTCATTCTGAGCTGGTTAAACAGTGCTGGAGGATATTGTGCCTGTGCCCCACATATCAAACTGAAAGTGGTCTACAGGTCAATCACCTGGAAAAGAGATGAAATCTCAGTTGTTGGGGGTTCTGTTAACGAGTGAGACAGGATGAGAAGTCTGAGGGTTCGTCAAGCTTGTATACAGTTACATGAACATACTGGAAAGCTTTTCATGAAAAAGACACGTGAAGTTTGAAAAGTGGATATTAGCTTATCTGGAATAAGCTTTGCTAGTTAAAGAAAGTTTCCCAGGTAACTGAGTTTGCGAATCTTTGATTTTACTTAAAATGGTCTATTCATTTCTTTTCTTCTATGTGAGAGTATATGAGAAGCTTAACATTTGATTCTCTGACTTTTTAGAATTGTCAGAGGAAAAGAACACTGAAGGCCTTTGAAAATTCAAAGCAATTCCAAGAGAGCAACAACATAAGAAGACAAGGCATAGGCACCAAAATTTGTTAAAGCTGGTTTCCAAGAGATTACTGTGTTCTATGACATCATTTCTCTCTTAAGCACTTATGATGATTTCCAGAACCATGGTGTATTTAGGTGACAAACACAATATACCCACAATACACTTATGAGAATGTCTAGGCTATCTCTCAGTGATAAGTAGCAGGTATGGAAATATGCCATTGTTTGCTGCCTACCTTCATGGTTAAATTAAATCTTGCATCTAACTTAGAAATTAATGACATATGGTTCTTATTCCTCTATGTTCATAGACTCTAGAAACTTATCTTTGACCCAGAATAAGTAAACTCTTCCTGTATTAATGAATAATTTGTCTGCATAGTAGAGACCATCACAAGAATCCCAGATCTGTCTACCTAAATTATGTAAGCACATACATAAACACAAAATATAAGTAGGTTATCAGTTCTTTTGTAGTAGAGTTTCTAGATGTTTGTTATGGAAAACTGTGCCTCAAGCAAGTCATTGTGACCCAGACTATATTCATATTTTTAAAAGGTGGATAATTTAATTAACTAATCAGTCTAAGAAATGTTGCAAAGTGAAAAGGCAGATGCAAGTTATGATGGCCACTGGTGAAATCCTGGATATAAACAGACCACTAGCTGAGTTCTTCCCTTTGTTTATAGTGTTCTTGTTATAGCTACTGTGCTATTTGTGTGCCTCTAAAAATGCTTGTTTTAAATTATATATAACATATCACTAATATATGTGAAGAAAAAATCTTTAACAAAAATGCTATCTGTAATTTAAATTTACCTTAAAAAATTTCTCAGGTCAAATTTATGATTTTGAATGTTTTACTAGCATTCCCTAAGTCATGGGGCAGGCAGGTTAGCATCTCCAGCAGACAGGGACAAAGTTCTAGATCCAAGATTACATCTCTTTCATACTCCAAACTGTGGAGCCATAAACTGAGGCTATTATAGGTAACATGATCATTCTTTATAAAAATATACACAATCTTTTTCTATCATTATGTATGCATGTGTGTGTTATATGTGCACATATGGTGTGCAGTTGAGAACATCTGTATGGATACCTGGGGTGGCCAGAGGAGAATGTCAGGTATTCTGCTTTACCGTGTAGAAGTAACCAACTGTCTTATTAAATAAGAAACACAGAGCCAATGTAAAGGCAAAAGCCCAAGAGGTCAGAGCTAAGAGACTTACCCTTCCTGCTTTAGCAATCCTCTTCAGCCAAGAGAGAGGGACCTACTTCCTGTGTGTTTGTCTTTATATAGACTTTCTGTTCTACCTTCTCATTGATTGTAAACCCAACCACATGACTGCCTCATCACTGCTTGTCTGTACAGACCTCCAGGTCTTCTATGGTTGGTATTGAGATTAAAGGCATGTGTCTCCAGTGCTGGCTGTATCCTTGACCACACAGAGATCTATCTAGCTCTGCCTACCAAATGCTGGCATTAAAGGCATGCACCATCAATGCCCAGCTTCTGTGATGGCTTGCTATTAGCTCTGACCCCCAGACAACTTTATTTATTAACATACAAATCACATTTTAGTACAAATAAAATATCACCATATTACCATCCACCTTATTTCTTTTGAGACAGTGCATCTCACTGAACCTGGAGCTAGTCTGGCTGACAGCAAACACCATGATCTTCCCATCTCCACCTTCCTCCACAGTGCAGACATTATATGTGCTCTTGAGACTACATTTTTCTTTATTATTGGTGCTGGTGAACTGAACAAAGTTCTCATGTTTGAGCTGTAAGTATTCTTCCCACTGATCTATCTCTTCAGACCCAGATACAGATTATCTAATATAGCAATAAATGTTTGAATTATTTTCAGGAAAAAATAGAGTTGAATGGGAAGAAAATTTGGGAATACAAAGCACAAGATGAGATGAGGGAGGGGAAACAGTGGCCAGAATATATTATATGGAAAAATCATTTTAAATTTAAAAACTTCAACTATTGCATAGATGACTCAAACAAAACTTTTGCAAAGCATAACAGTATTTCTGTTCAGTCATTAGATGAAAACAGATAGAAAGATGATAGAAAGGGAGATAGATACACAGATACACAGATAGAGTTCCTGTATCCCAAATTTAGGTTGTTATGTGTGTATTTTCTCCTCACATGGTATTTTTGTCTTTGTTAAAAATATGAATAGTCGTTGATATCATACACATATTGTTAATATTTATGCTGTCATTCTAACTTCCACATTTAGTTCATACAACATACAAATGTAATGGCCTATCATAAGTATATATAAATATATTTCAATTACTATTGAGCCATAATTATCCTTATATGCTGTCTATATGCTATTTTTCTCTTGTTATGACAAAAACAACATCCATTACTTGCTTCATTGGTGTTTTTCCATATTACAAATTCTAAGAATTTTTATTCCTTAGATATAGATATGTTAAAATGAGTCTATATAATTCCTAGAGTATCATCAATGATAGCTACAAGAAAATTTCAAAACTATTCACAGCTTTGTAATTTAATAATGACACAAAGGGCTTGCATAATTTGGCACCCATGTGGCACAGCAATCTTCACAAGAAATTATTCACAACTGAATAAATCCATAATTTTAAATAGAATAACCAGTGAATAATATAAGCTCAAAACTATTACCAATAATACAGCATTAACTATGGAATATCAGTGCTGTACACTGAAAGACCTAGTTGGCTTAAAATGGACAACATTTTAAAAACTGTTATCCTGAATTCTTGCTCATTGCTATTTGAAAACAAATGTTTATAATAGCTATTTCTATGTGTCAATACTTAACTTGGGTATTTCTTTTAATTTTTTCATGTTTTTCCTTATTCTTCATGACAGTCATGTATATTTAATTCCTGCCCTTATGACTCTCAGTTATTATTTAATGGATATAATTATGGTTGAACTATAAACATGAAGGGGCACACAGCTAGCCTAGTTAGGATGTGTTGGGTGTCAAATTGCCAGGATGATCACAGAGACATGACAGCATTGATGGACAATCTGGTAAGATGAATAGATAAAAACTAACATAGTCAAAGAATTAAACAGAAACAGAATTGCCTTTTTTATAAATGCCTTTGAAAAAATAAAGCTAAATATTCCATCCCTCCATTAGCACATCTGTAAGTATAATCAGGACAAACTGAAATATCTGACATCAAAAATGGAGAAGGCAAATAGTATTTAAGTATGTTTATATATATGTGTGTGTGTGTGTGTGTGTGTGTGTGTGTGTATGCACAGATTACTAAAATGTATTAATTATTGTATTTAAGGCTCCTATGAATATACAGAAGTACGAAATAAAAGATATCATATTATACAAAAATTTTCCAATAAATATTTTGAGGTGCCATTTTTTAATAACAATAAGTATGGGAAGCATGGTATTTATTATTGGACTCTGTCTCTTTAACTACATTTTTTTATAAAGCACAAATATCATGTGCTGTTAAATTAATTAATATATTTTATTAGAAATACCCTGTGCTTATGTCCTATATTATCAATAATAGATATGGAGCATAGTAAGCTTACTTAGGTAGAATTTTCCCTACTACGGTCATGTCTGAATCATGTGCATCTCATATACACCAAGCCTCCAGCCTCTTCTCCAGACTTGAGTTTTGTGAAAGAGTCCATCTAGGTTGCAGTTGAAATTGTTTGCTTTTGTTGAAATACAGCTGAATTGATCCTCAAGTGGCAAAAATTCTTATGGAAAGCATTGAATATACTTTTAAAATATGATACTTTGAAAATCTATACAACACAAGAGGCTTAATAAGAGGCTTTCTACATATAGATGATAACATTTCATGTACTGCTAATAATTTCTTAACAATAAAAGTATATATTTATGGTAATATTATATCACAACTATTTTTGTTGTTATTTGCTAGCTCTGATATCGAGTAATACAAAAAATTTCTAGAATAAAAATACAGTTGTTTCCCTCATGTTGATCAGCCCTTTAACTTTATGTGTAACCTAGTCCTCTGTGTTATAGTAAAAAGGTATGACAAAAACACTAAACATTATTTTCAAGGATATTTTTTTCCATCATTTTCATGCTTACAGGTAGCAGGCATTCAAAGGACTTCTAGTCTTTGAATCCTTGTAAGGGATATCCAATTTTCCTTAACATCCACACCATTGCAGTTACTAACCCTATCTCAACACTCATGATCTTCTAGCTACTAACCCATGCCCTTCCAATTACTATCCCTATCTTAACACTCATGCCCTTCCAGCTACTATCCCTATCTTTTTTTAAAATAATTTTTATTAAGAGATTTTCTTTCATTTTACATACCAACCACAGATTCCCCTGTCCTCCCTCTTCCTGCCCCCCAGCCTACTATCCCTATCTTAACACCCATGCCCTTCCAGTTACTATCCTTATATACTGGGTTTTTCTGTTTGAAATTCATACTATCTGTGTCCCATACTCATCTTATTTTTCTTGTTGCTCTGTCCTGTCCTAGTCTCTCCAAACTGTATTTCGATTCTGGACTCCTCTAAGTGAAACCAGCATAGGACTCACATTTACTATCTTTTCCAAATAGTCTTCCTTCTAGTGACATTTACCAAATAATTTCAGATTCATTACATTTAGAAACCCCAGTGTGGTTGAATACTGACTAAAATAGAATATATATCCCTTAGATATTGGATAGACACTCATTGATCTAAGTAGATTTACCAGTATTTAAACTTATGAGATTGTGTGATCTCATAGTTCTTAAAAATGTCTTCTTCTTCATTCCATAAGAATTTCACTATCCTATATTAATTCAATAAATGAAGGGTATAAGAAGCTATTAATCTTTATAATCAGAATCAAATACAAACACTGCCTCTTTGGGTTCTACAATATATAAAAAGAGACATGGATTAAATAAAATGGTATAGGAAAGATATTTTTTTCCAAAATTCTATCAAGCTCAAAATGGAAGTTAGCTTTTGATAAATACCAAAGTTCTAACCAAGTGGCTGGAAAGACAAGCTGACATTGCCACTGCTGTGCTCATATGCTCCAGCCCCTGTGACTGAAAGTAAGACTCTGCAGGAAAGAAACTTCAGATATTTAGTACATGATAGCATGTCCTACTTTAATGAATGTCCTTTTCATTCTTTAAATAAGTACTGAAGATCATCAGTTATCTATTTTTCAGCAGGAAAGCTAAAATATCAACACCCTTGAATAAACATAAATGACTTTGATATTATAACCTGAAATAATGTCTTAGGCATAAAACAATAGATTTGGAAGGTATCAGAATTTATTAGATTTTTTTAAGTTTTGTTGTTTTTGTTTGTTTGTTTGTTTGTTTGTTTGTTTGAAAAAGGGTTTCTCTGTGTAGCCCTGGCTGTCCTGGAATTCACTCTGTAAACCAGGCTGGCCATGAACTCATATATTCTCCTGCTTCTGCCTCACAAGGGCTGGGATTTATTAGGTTTAATGTTTTAAGATGGGAGACAGACAGCCTCTTAACATAAACTTAAGTTTTATGTGGAGAAAAAAGTCAGCAGACAGAGAAACACACTTCCAAATTCACTTTTGGCAAGGAAGCATGAGTTTCTAAAGGCACATGGGCATGTACTGGATAGCTTTCCTCCAGCTCTCTCAGGGCATCTTTATTCTACAGTGCTGTTGCCTGTAGCAGGAACTGAAGAGGGGGAACTCGGTATAACTGAAAGAACTTAGTTGGGAATTGATACACATTGTCAGAAACTATACAGCAAAGAATCTCTAAATGCTTCTCTCTAAAAATAAAAAAAAATAAGAGTAATGCCACACTGGAGAATATTATGGCCAATTCTTACTGATCAAAACCCACACTATTCCATTTAAAATCTAAAAATGAGATATTTGAATAACTTGAGAGAGTACAGCTAAATCATATAATAGCTGCTAGTAGGACAGCTTAGAAAAATTAAGGAAAGAAAGCCATCTTCAATTGTTCATCAGAAAAAAAGAAAACAAAACAACAACAAAACAAACAAACAAACACAAAACCTTTTTCCCTCAAGGTCCTTGACTGTAAAGTTGGAATTGTGCCACACAGTGTTTTAAGAAATACTTGAGACTTGGAGTGAACTAAAGTTTGTAAGTATCTAACAGTGCCCTGTAGTTGACTAAAATTTAAAGTTAAATGAAGGACTCCCAGTGTTAATTTTAATGATTTGTTAGTTAGGGCTCAGCAATGGCTAAATCCCAACTGTTCCAGTTGCTCTTTTATGCATACTTTGTTTTAATCTCTATATTAGACTATTTCTAATTTCTGTTTTTATTTATTCTGGTTCTGACTAAGATGTCCTCTTTATTATTTTATGTGTGAGTGTTTTGTCTGAATATATTTATGTGTAACATGTGCATGCCTGGTGCCCCTAAATGCCAGAAGCAGGCTTTGGATCCTCTGAGGGTAGAGTGGCAGACCACTACAAACTATCATGTGGGTGCTTCATGTCAAACCTGGGTCCTCTACAAGAGAAGCAAGTGATCCTAACCACTAAGACAACACTCCACCTGCTGTAAGATCTCTTTTGATTACAAAAATTGAAGTCTAGATGTATTGTCCACCATGTCCTCTACATAGTGAATACCACCAATTAGTAATTTATAACTACTTTAAAATAGTTTTCTATGACCATCCTGGAGGAAGGCTTTTAAGAACTGGGAACACACTAGAGAATAGCACAGGCAAAGACATCTTTATTCAGTGAAATTATATTCTAATAGAGTAGGCAGACAATAAAAAATTATAAAATATATAAAATGGACACCAAGTTTGGTAGACAGTAGTAAAAAGGAGGAAAATGCAGCAGAGAAAAGTTATAGAATATGTCATGGGATGGTATAATCTTATGCAATAGGCAAGGTAAAACTTTGGAGAAGGGGTGACTGTGAGCAATAATCAGGCATAACAGAGATAATCATGTAGAGTTAAGAAATAAATATCCTAGGCAAAGGTAATAGAAAGTACAAAGCCCAGAGGCAGAAATGTCCTTAGTGTGTTCCATTGTGTACATGTGTCTAGAACAAAAGAAGCAAGCAAAGTTGTAATACAATTTACAGGAATATATATTTAAAGGGATAATTCTATTATATTCTTCAAGGATGAGGCTGCCTGTAGCTGGAGTTTTCACCAGTACCGCCTGGGCCCGCAGCTGCTCAGACCCAAATAAACATACAGAGACTTATATTACTTATAAACTGTATGGCTGTGACAGGCTTCTAGCTATCTAGTTCATATATCTTAAATTAACCCATTTCTATTAATCTATAAGTTGCCATGTGGCTTGTGGCTTACCAGTACTTTACATCTTATTTCTCATGGTGGCGGCAGCTGGCAGTGTCTCCTGACTCAGCCTTCCACTTCCCAGAATTCTCCTCTTTGCTTATGCCAACTATACTATACTTCCTGCCTGGCTACTGGCCAATCAGCATTTTATTAACAATCAATCAGAGCAACACATTCACAGCATACAGAAAGACACCCCCAGCCCTTTCCCTTTTCTTTTATTTTTCAAAAAGGAGGGCTTTAACATTGACGTAGTAAAATTATATATAACAAAACAATTATCAAGCAAGAATTATAGTTATAATATCTAGTTTATTTGTATTTGGCAAAATTAAAGAAGATATCTTATTTATCCTATATTTGTGAGTCTAAGGTTTCATATCCAACTTCTCTTTTATCATAACTAAGGAAATTATAATTATCTAGTCTTCAGTTACATCAAAGACCTCAGAAGGATATATTACCTGAGAAATGGGAGAAGGATGCAAGCAACTTTCAGGAGTCTTGCAAAAGTAGACAGAGACAGCTGGCAGCCTGGACAGTCATCTAAAGTTCCTATATAAAGTTGGGGCATCTGTCTTCAGCCCACAGGCCTAGAGTCTCTCAGGTACTTTGTGTGTGTGTGTGTGTGTGTGTGTGTGTGTGTGTGTGTGTGTGTGTGCTGTAGAATGTCTGGCAGTTTCCTCTATGAAGCAGGAACTTGAAGGACCATTTTTCCAGGCAAAGTTAAGTGGTCACCTTCCTATGGGTCCTGCCTTTACAATCAATCAAGCAGTCCAGGCAAGAACAGTTTCTTGCCCAAATGGCTATTTTTGCCAAGAAGAAGATAAACTCCATATAGAGTATCTTCGATGCCCATCCTCCTCTCTGAAGTAAAATGGTGCTGCTTACTGTCTCACTGTCCAGAAAGTCTAAATTTTTAAAACATTTTAATGCCATATTCTGTAGGTCTTTGAATTGTTTGAAGATTACCTACCTTATTGAATTATATCTATGTATACCTAGAAAACAACATGACTATAAGTTTGACTATCATAGAGGACTAATTATTAATCTGTATTTTTAATTATCTATTACAATCTAAATGAGTTACATAAACATAATACCTCAAATGAGAATATAAATATAGATACAGTATAATAAAATTAAGTTTAAACTTGTATCAATAAACTAAAATCCATAGCAATGTTAAAACATTTCTAAACAAGTTGTTGCTCTTTAAAAGTAGGTTCATTAATCTACCCTTTCATCCTATCATTATCTATACTATCCCCTTTTCTTCTTTAGAAAGAGATTGCATTTATAATCAACCTGCTTTAAATAAAAATAATGTTGTTTTTTTTTCTGCCCCACACCAGAGAGCTCTTCTGATATGGGACACAAGAATCTCTCAATCTTTTCCTTTAGCAATATGTTTCGGTTTAGAGAAGGAGTAAGCCAATTCCATCTCCAAAGCCAGTTTGGTATATTTGGGAATTTGAGTGTCACTTCTCATACTACTTCCTGCTAGATGAGGGCACTGTATTCTTATGGGGACATAAAGAAAATTTTAGGATGACGGAGTAGCCCATGGGGCTGTATTGTCTGAGAAAGTTGCCTTGAAACCTTTCTGGATGTTGGATCATCTGGGCCATGATGTCATCAGAGACCTTTCAGGGGGTCTTGGCTGGTCAAACCTGATGTGACTTAATCTGTAACAAATCCATAGCCTCTTGCTTCCTATGGAAACAAAAGCAGAGCCTCCTTTCCAAAGCAACATATCCTTAGATCCAAATTTTGAAGTCAAGATACCTTTAAAATATACATATTGATTTAACTTATCTGCCTTTACAATGAAATGTCTCTCTGTAGTTAAAAATATCAAAAACAACACAATCCAGATTCTCTGTGTAATATCCATTTTACATGGCTTGTTTTTTATACTACCTTTACTGTCTCTTTAAAAACCTTATTTTCTAAAAATATTTCTTTATACTACTGTTTATATTCATTGTTTTCCCTTCCAAGCCTATGTACATTTTCACATATAATGTAAACAATTTAAAGTCTTGTTCCATCTGAATCTGCCTTATTGTGAATCTATTGCTTTAAACTGTAGCATTTCCACCCACCTCAGCTTCCCAACATGGTGGTGGTATGTCTACTGCCAGCTCTGGGTCTGGAAGCCAGTTGTACCATCAACTCTCAGAAGCAGTGGGTGTATGCTTCTATCAAAGCAGCATGTAAACCAGAGACCTGTGGGGTTTTTTTTCTATTTTTTTGTCTGTACTAGCAAAGGCTAAATCCACCATGTGCAGAGTAATGTGTAGCTTGCAGATGCCTCATTCCCACCATGTTGCAGATCAAGCCCACATACCACAACCTGCCATAGAGTAGCTCAAGCCCACATACTGCAGCGTCTTGCTGCCCACATGAGACATGAGAATTGTTTATTAAGGATTCTGAGGTTATAGGTGGAAACTCAAGCCATTGGGTGCCATTTGTAGCTGGAGTTTTCTCTAGTGCCACCCAGGCCTGCAGCTGCTCAGAACCAAATAAACATACAGAGACTTATATTACTTATAAACTGTATGGCCATGGCAGGCTTCTACCTATCTAGTTCTTATATCTTAAATTAAACCATTTCTATTAATCTATAAGTTGCCACATGGCTCGTGGCTTACCAGTACTTTACATCTTATTTCTCATGGTGGCAGCAGCTGGCAGCATCTCCTGACTCAGCCTTCCACTTCCCAGAATTCTCCTCTCTGCTTATTCCACCTATACTATACTTCATGCCTGGCTACTGGCCAGTCAGCATTTTATTTATCAATCAATCAATCAGAGCAACACATTCACAGCATACAGAAAGACATCCCCAGCAGCTGCCAAGTAAAAATAAAAAGCAAAACACAACAGAGCAAAACAAACAAAAAATCCCCAGAAAATAAAACAAAATTAAAAATCAGTAATGTTATGTAGTTATTCAGGTAAAGAATAGTGGTAGATAGGGTTAAAATGGTAGCAGAAGGAACTGTTGAATTATCTGATCAATGAGATGTGAACTGTGAGAGCAGAACAATGAAGTTATACTCATAGTTGGCTTAGACAACTAAAGGGACAAGTAGTCTCTTTCTCAGATGAGAATTTTCATGAAAAAGGAGCTATATAAAGACAACTTGATACTGAGTTTTAGATATAATTTGAATGAATATTATTTGTCCAAGTGAAGATAAAAAGTACAATTAGAAGTCAATTTCTGGATTCAGAGTAAAGGTTTGTATTGATTAAACTCAAAATAAAAAATTTTAAAGGAGATTGTGAAATAGCAGGAGACTAAGCAATTGTACAATATGGATCACTATAACAGCTTTTCTTCTTGGGTCAAACCTAAGTATAGGTATTTGGAGTTTTTTAAAAAAGGGCACTGTGTTCCACAAGATGCAACTCATGCTTTATGGTATTAACTCACTCAAAAATCCATAGCTAACCATAGGAGGAAACTTCCAAGTCTGCTGACAGTAATAGCGTACAGCATCATCAGCCTCCACAGGATGGAAGGTGGGTGTAAAGTCTGTCCCACACCCACTGCCACTGAACCTGGCAGGGACCCCAGATTCTAGGTTGGATGTTCCATAGATGAGGAGTTTGTGGGGCTGTCCTGGTTTCTGTTAGTGCCAAATAAACTGACACTTTCACTGGCCTTGCAAGAGTTGGCAGCTCTCTGCCCTAGAGACACAGTCAATGAAGCTGGAGACTGGGTTAGCACAATGTCCCCTGCAGAACCTGGAATGATAAACACACATTGCTGTCACAGATGTACTGAAAGCACCCCAGTGTAAAACCATCATGTATGTGGAATCTGTGTTAGTCATGAGCTACACTCTAAGAAGCAATAAAATAAAAGGGAAACTTTAAATCAATTAAAGGTCATCATTTCAATGATCAGGACACCAAAGCATGGAGAACCACAAGGGCTACAAAGGATGCTCCCAACAATGTAACCTCTCGCCTGGAACCCAGAGTAGCAGTACCCATAGCAGGAGAGGAGTTAACCCCATCTCGGAGAGCTGGAGTAGAGGCTGCCTCATGGGAACTGGTAAGCTGCCTCTTCTCAATATGTAAATCAGCTCAGAAAAGCTTGACTCAAAGGACACCTGCTCTTGTATCCTCCTATGGCAGTTAGGAGTAGCAAATAATTCCCTAGAGTATTTTAAGTATATCCCTAGTGATTTTGTGGCTAGCCCTGTGGAATCACGTTCTGTTATTTTGAGGTTCCATCTGGGGAGTGCACTGTCACTGTTCTGCTTGCTGTGAAGGATTTGAGTTGTAGGAGCACTGTGATTCCTCAAAATTAAACTTTTCATAAGCACGTCTTTATTTGTATTTTATGAGAATATGTGTTTTGTCTCCATGTATATCTGTGCAGCACATATATAGCTATTGCTCTTGTATTCCAGAACAGGGAATTGGATCCCCTGGAATGAGTGTGGCAGATGGTTGTGAACTGCAATAGGGTTGCTAAGACCTGAACCCATGTCCTCTTCAAGACTAGGAAGGGCTCTTAACCACTCAGCCATCTCTCTAGCCCCAAATTAAATTTTGTATGTCATAACAAAAAAAAAAATCCATGGCTAAGTAGGTTATAGGTCATTGGGGAGAACGTATTATTATTGTATTATTATTACTCATAGTATTTAACTGCCCCCATGTCAGTGCATGCCATCAAAAGAGGTACAACTTGCATTGCCTGATGATTAATAAGGGGACTCACAATAGGTTAACTTGTGGAGAAAAAAGACTATGGAATGTTGAACTTTAAGTGGGACATCTAAATCACAGTCCTCAGATCCATCTCCCCTAAAACTCAGGGATCATTGCAGAAAATGTCATAGGACTATTGTAATAGCCAGAGGTAGTATATAACTTCAGCAAAATGGCGTTCTTTGGATATGACAGAGCCACTCTACACATGAGCTCACAAACTCACAGCAGTTACAACTGCACATACAAGGCATACATAAGATCAACCAAGATGTGTGGTAGACAACTTCTTGAAGTTCCACCCCTATCTGATGAGGAGATGCAACTGATGCCAATTGGAGTAGGAAGAGTCTGGTCTGTTTTCTTCAGGGCCGTGGCCACTGAGAGGCTACACATACTCCAATAGATGACCTTACAATATACACAGGGTGGCAGCACTGAGGGAACTCAGTAGATAAGAACACATGAATATGGAAGGAAAAAGTAGTGAGGAATAGAAAAGGAAATGGAGGGGAGAGACTTAGGAATGGATTTGATAAAAAATATTATATGTATGTATGAAGTTCTCAATAATAAATCAGCCTCTTGCAAATGACAAAGGATTGGCCAGAGATGTCAGGAAAAAAAAGTTAGTACAGTATAAGTTCTTAGAATCAAAGAGAATTTTTTTGTTTCAAAATTGAGATAGCAATTGACAGGAAAATTATGCTGTGACCAGAAATATGAGGACTGGTAACTGACATATAGTAACATATATTAACATAAGTGTCAAACATTCCCACATATTCATATTTATGTTCATGTAGGAATCATTAGTTACCTTCAACCAAAAGATTTTTGATTGATCTTGTAATTACAAAACTCAACTGAAGTGCCATTAAAATGAAATGGTAAAGAGGAATTTAGCCATCTCTTTCAAGAACAGTTCTAAAGAAAATAAACTTGACATATCCATGAAAAGTGTCAAAAGACATATTTTGTGAGTGATTTCCATTTAAACCAGAATAAGCACCACATGCACAGACTGAGATAACCAGAAGAGACAAAAAGAATTGACACTTGCAAGAAGTAGGTAAGAATGGTGGAAGGATGAGCTCAGGTAGCTAAGAGGAGATGGTATCTGGGAGGGGGGCTGTGATTAGAAACATGTACAAGTATTTGTAGCAATAAAGTATATGGCAGACAATAGGAACATGAATTCAAGTGATTCGTAGATTCTGTGGTGAGATCAATAGGAGTTTTCTTCTACTTGCTTAAATTTTTATCGAGAATGAAAATTGATAGAGATAACACAGGCTGAGGTAGCCTAAAGTGATGAACTAGTGATGTACATAGTGGAAAAGAGAATAGAAAAGGGAAATATAAAGTGATTGGTCAGAGAATTAAGATCTCCACTACACAGACCAGTGGTGAAGAATTCCAGGTAAGTCACTACAACATCATCAATCTGAGTGGGGCCCAAATAATCAACCGTCAGTGTTTCCAGTCTCTTCCACACTGTACAAAATCACTCTATTTTGTTCATCTCATTTTTTTTCCTCCCAGAAAGCAAGGTTGTAGGAAAGTCGGTAATGTGCTGCAGACATCCCATATTATTCAAGAGAAAATCTATGATTGATAACTTTTTAAAAATGAAACCCTTAGTAATAAAAAAAATCACAAATTTATCCTTCATTGTTTGCATTATTTGGTGTTCTATGGTGCTTGAAGTTTCATACTTGAAATTGACCTGGGGGAAGTCTTTTATTCTCGAGTGTATTTCCTAATTTATAAACTAACCACAATGAAACATAAGAGATACTTCATGAGCTTTAAACTGAAAGTTTCATGAGACAATGTATCTAAGCTGCAGAATGAACACATACAGTATAAGCATATGCATGTAAACACAATAAAATTCAGTAAATAATGACTCCTAACTACATTTGGCATGTTCAAATGACTTAATTCATGTGTTTTTTTGTTTGTTTGTTTGTTTTTTGCAGGAAATGGGGATTTTTCCCAGCATTAACTACTTAATGCACACATTATTGAGGAAACAACAATGTACTACTTGCTTTTAAATTTTTCATAAAATGTAGGTAGGGAGGGCATTAGATGTGTATTTACAAATCTAAATTTTATTTATACATTTTGTTAGTATGTTTCTTTTATAAACTGCATGTTATGTTACATGGAATAATGATTAAAAAATTATATTGTACTGGATCTTTGTTATTGTGATTTAAAGGTAGAACACCATCGTAGATAATTAATAATCTGAGGTGCTTCTTTTGAAATCTTAGTGAAGTTGTCTCCACCAATAACCACAGGCATCATTCCACACAAAAGAAAAACAAACTGAAGGGATAGAAAGGATGTTCTTCTTTTAGGGGAAAAATGAAACAAAACACCCACTCACTGTACCACATTAATAAATGATAAACATATTTGTGTTACTACAATTTATTCTAAAATTGTGACCATTCCATATTTTGCTGATGTAAAATTGGACTTAAATATACAAATATAACTTCAAAAAATATTTACCATGTGCTGTATTGCATCAAATTCACAAAGCAATAATAAAATACTAGAAGTTGACATTCAAAACCCAAATACAAATTTTCTCATATACATATCAATTACCAGTCAGAAGTTTATGGATTTCTACAGAAGACACCTTATACTTCTGGGAAAAACTAATTAGGATATACAATGAGAATTTCTAGACATATGCCAATGTCTCCCAGGTCAATAAAACTACATCTCACTATCACAAGTTAAATTATTTAACTGTGAAATAAAATCCTTCCATGGTGGAATAGCATTGTAAGTTGGCATTAGAGCAGCTCATTCTTCCCTGAAGACACTGACATAGACACAGAAAACATCTGTCAACAGCAGAATAGAAAAAGTAAAGGAGAAATTTTTAAAATAAAATATGCCTTCCAGGAGATTTTTCAAATATGAGACCTAGTTACATATCTGTTTTCTCATGTTAAAAGAATCTACAAATAGTAATTATGAAGCCATTATTAGTGTTAAATTATATATATATAATTATATTAAATTATATATATATAGCTAGTAAAAACTTTCTATAGACTTTAACTAAAAAGAGCAACTTAAGGACCAACTAAAAGTATAAGAATCTCAAAATGACTTAAAATGATAGTGGACAATAATGCTGAGACAACATTCATGAATGTAGCATTGATTTCACAAAAGAGAAATAGAAGATGAGATTATTAATTGGATTTCTGATCTATTTCACATATCTTTTCTATTTAATTTGGAAAGTACTATAATTTTCACACTACTGGAAAAAAAGGCCTATGAAGATAACAAAAATAGTTTCTAAAGCACTCATCTATTTCATGTCCTTATGTGCAGAATTATTTTATCACCACACTAACTGTGATATATACTTACAGGTTTCCCTCAATATTCATGTTTATGCTTATAAAACTCCACAGACATAAAACACCACATCTCTACCCCTTCAGACTTGAAGCATTAAGAGTTATGTTGTGCAGCCAGGCGGCACATGCCTTTAATCCCAGCACTTGGGAGGCAGAAGTTCTACCTTGAGGAAGACTAATTCTCCCTCTCTCCGCATCCATTAATTGTATATAGCTCTCCATAGAACGATGGGGCACTGTGAGATTTTCTTTTTACCATCCACATTGGCATGTTAATTGATATTGCCACTGTTCAAGTTTTGTTTGAGCAGCCATACTTGATATGGCTATAGCTTTCTTGACATATCTAGAAGACACATTATTGCAGTGGATTTCTTGGTCCTCTGGCTCATCAACATTTGCCCTCTCTTTGATGATGTTCCCTAAGCCTTATGTATAATGGTTGTGTTGTAGATATATGAACTGAGACTATGCACCCCAAGATCAATTGTTCTTTGCATTTTAACTGGTTGTGTATTTCTGTAACGGTCTCAGTCTACTATTTAAAGAATTTACTTGGATGAAGGCTGAAAATTACACTGATTTGTGGTTATAAGGGTAATTATTTATAATGCAGTTAGACATTATACTGGTTTAGGAAATTGGCAGTAGTAGTTTCTCCTTTAAGGTTCATGTTATCACTAGCCTTAGGTAGTTGGTTAGGTTTATATTATCAGGAATATTTTTCATATTGTCCAGGGGCCATAAGTTCAGTTAGACAGTTGTTGGCTAATACCAAGATTTTAGAGCCACGATTGCACTTTTAAAAATGTTGGTGATTGTTGTGGTTTTAGGCATCACAGCTGTGGCTTTACTTTCTTTTCATAGAAACTTCTGGTACTATAAAATCTAATACTCAGGAATGAGGCTGTAGGTTAGATCCAGCTCAAATACCCCAGGCCTGTATCTAAAGTATATTTTGTCTTCAGAAACAGGAACTTGCCTTCAGTTTCTAGGAAACAACCAAGGGAATACTGGTACCTTACTTAGTTTGGGGAATCTCTTGAACTCCCCTGACCAACAACCCCTGAGAGTGGAATTTTTGTTAGATAGCTTATGGTTCTTAGGGAGAGCATTATCATCTCAAGTGGCATAACTTCAATATATATGAAAAGAGAGATACATTGATCTGTATTACATGCAATTTTAGGTGCATATAAAGTAATATCATTCCATATTGTTGAAAGTCATCTAAAATAAAAAATTTTAAGTCTCTGAAGAAACAGTTCAAGAAAGACACTAGAAAATGTAAAAGTAGCCCATATTTATGGATTGGTAGAATTAATATTAAGAAAATGATCATTCTACTGAAAGCAATTTACAGATTCTATAAAATCCTAATAAAAGTCTTCACAACATTCTTCACAGAAAAGGAAAAATATCCTAAAATTCATGTAGAACCACCAAAGAGTCAAGCTATCAAAAACAATGATGAGCAAAAAGAACAATGCTGGAAAGATTTCATAATATATTAATATATATATATATATATATTTCAGATATATTAAAAAGAACAATAGTAATAAGAAAAGTGTGGTAGCAAAAAAAACCCAAACAAACAAAGCAAAATAACACAAAACAAAACACATGTGTAGACTTTGGAACAAAACAAAAGACCCTAACATGAGTACACATAATTACAATCATCTGATACTTTACAAAGATTCCAAAAATATATACTGGAGAAAAGATAGGATCTTCAATAATGGTGTCATGAAACTTGAAATCTATATGTAGAAGAATGAAAGATATGCATCTATCACTCTGCAAAAAAAAATTAACCCCAAATGTATCAGAGACATCAATGCGAAACATGAAACACTCAAACTGATGCCTCTACAACACAACTCCTGTGTGCCACCTAAGGCTCAGGGTTCATTGTAGAAGAGAAAGCAGAAAGACTGTAAATGCCAGAGGAAGAGTAAGTTTACAATGAGATTGTATGTCCTAGGAATTTCAGATGCTAAATCTATCAAATCTCATCAAAACCAATGTGTCTGCCTAAATGTGACCTAGAGAAAAAAAACAACAGACAACACCAATTGTCCAGCCCTGAAAACATGCATGCATACATACATACATACATACAAATACAAATAAATTATATGAACATGATATATATGTATATATATGTATATATGTGTGTGTTATATGAGAGAGAGAGGGGGGGGAGAGAAAGACAGAGAGAGATAAAGAGAGAGAGACAGAGAGAGAGAGAGAGAGAGAGAGAGAGAGAGAGAGAGAGAGAGAGAAGCGAGAAGCCTTGGAAAAAATCATTTGTATCAATTAGGGAAATTGAAACTAAAATAACTTTAATATTTAGCTTACCCTAATCAGAAAGGTAAAGACCCAGGAAAATAAT
This sequence comes from Peromyscus eremicus, assembly GCF_949786415.1. Taxonomy (NCBI): domain Eukaryota; kingdom Metazoa; phylum Chordata; class Mammalia; order Rodentia; family Cricetidae; genus Peromyscus; species Peromyscus eremicus. Next base: position 33,707,989 of record NC_081419.1, on the reverse strand, counting down.
CCACAAGTGTTGACTGATGGGGTTGGAAGAAAAGAGAAACCCTCATTCATTGTAGCCACTCTGAAAATCCAGTACCAAGAATTCTTAAAGAGCTAAAAATAAATAAATCCAGCTGTCTCACTCATTAGCATATATCCAAAGTTTGCATACATCTATACATCATACCCACAGATACTAGCTCAGCCATATTCATTTACAATAGCCAGAAAATAGAAAGAATTGAAATGCCTACAACTGATGAATGATAATGAAAATGTGGCATATATCCAAGATTTAATACTATTTGTCTATAGAGAAAAATGAAATTTGTAGGTAAATGAATGGAATTGCAAAATATTTTATTGAGTATGGCAACTCAGTCCCAGAATGACAAACAGCATATCCTTTCTTATTTGTGGTTCCTAGCTATAGATTTTCAGATGTTAGTATATAACCCAAGTTATGCAGAAACCAGGAAAATAAATGGGACCATGGAACCAAGAAGCTCTAGAGAGTGGAATAGGAGGCTATAGGTGAGAGGAGATATAATTCAGGGAATGGGGAAGAGGGAGGCCTTCAACTGGGGAAGGGAAAGGGGGTCAATGCAGAAGAAAAGGGAGTGAGGAAGTATAAATCTGGTGGGAATGTGACACAATCCTCACTATGTCAATACTATGCCCAATAAAGAAACATACTACATCCAGGATTGGCCTATCTATGGTAAATTTTCTATAATGCTAGAAAAAAATCTTTTCTTAAATAGGATTTTCATTTTTTGAAATATCCTTTGCTATTATTCCTGATTCTCTATCATTACATGTCTACATACAAAAAAAAACCTACTGTCCATTTTAACTATACTTCATCATGCTCTATAATTCTCTAGTTATAATTCCCCATTCTATAGGAATCATTTTCACACACAGTCTCAAAAGCTATGCTTTTTGTGTGTTTTGTGTTTTTACATTCCTGAGAATCCCAATATTCTATGGTTAAAAAATACCACATTTTCTATTTTATTTTTAAAATCCTTTATTTGCATAAAATATTTTACTGTTAATGAATTAATATGTACATGTTTCCATACTACAAGTAGAATCTCATTAATCCCAAGTACTAATTTTACACAAGTTGTGCTCCTATCCCCAAATTTATCAATTTATAACCATAAGAACTCTTATTTCTAAGGGGGTTAAGTAAAGTACATTTTCTACACAAATTGCATATAATCAAGGTAACCTATTAGAAATCTGAATAAATTTTGATCCTTTGACAGTGGGAAAATACGAGAAACTTTTAGAAATAACTTAGGGTACAAACATTTGCACAGTGACTGCCTGAATGGAACCCTGATAGCTCAAGAAATAAAAGTAATAATTAGGTAATAGAATCACACAAATTGAAAAGCTCTGACAGCAAAAGACACAACTGGGAAAAATGAAAATTCAAACCACAGAACATGATATCTTTCCAGCTAGTAATCTGTGAATTGATTAATATGCATTATATATATATATATATATATATATATATATATATATATATATATATATATATATGTATATATATAAAGCTAAGAAGAAACCAATCAGTATTTTGTCAAAAGTTCTGAACAGGTATGTGTCAAAAAGTACAAATGGCCAATAAATATATGGAAAATAGTTTAGAATCTTTAGCTATAAGCAAAATTTAAACTAAAATTTCTCTGAGATTCTGCATATTCCCAAGAATAATTGTTTCTTGCCTACAAATATAAAGTATGCCCTGGTACTGGAAATGATCTGGAGAAGATGGAATACTTTTGTAGGAATGCAAATCAGTAAAACTGCCACAGAAAATTGCAGTGGTCCTTCATTACAAATATCCCTCCAAAAAATTTAAAAATACATCCAATTGTATCTCTCTTGGTGAAGGAAATGATGCCTGCATACAAAAGACCCTCACATACCATTTTTGTCTTATTCTGGTATATTCACAAAAGCCAAGATATGAAAAATTTCTAGTTGTGTATAGATAGATTAATGGATTAAAAATGACATATTCATACAATGGAGTTTCACCTCGAAATGAAGAAGCTAATATCATGCCATTTTCAGGAAAATGTATAGAAATAGAGATTATCATGTTAAATAAAATCAGCCAAACAGAAAGAAAAAAGTTTTGTGTGCTTATGTCATAAGTGAAATCTATGAGAATGAAAAGTAAGAGATAGACTGATAAGGAAGGGGAAGGAATTTTAGGGGAGCTGAGGCAAAGGGATAGAACAAGGATGGAAATTGGGAGGGAATGTAATTAGGGCAGGGTAAAGCCATGCATGGCAATATTACAATGTGCACCACTAATTTGTCATGATTAAAGCGACCAGTTTTACTAAAAAACAAACACATTTTAGACCAAAATAATAAAGTATGAAGAATATAAATAAAAATGATTCACATAATAGGTGGTCACTATGTATACACAAATGACAACGGCCAGGGGAGCATACCTAAGTTTACTTGCAACCAATATTCTTAACTTCTAGCTTCACCGGTTCTCTTATATCCAGCATTAGTTTTCTTCATTATTTTTTTCCTTATAACTCAGAAAGTTATCTGCAGTTTATCTTTCCTGGGTTCATATATATATCTGTCTTATAAAGCCTAGTTCCAAATAAAACTCCCATAAAGCTATCCTTCACCTCATCTCCATATAATGTTACTTTTATAAATTCACACTGATAGGTTGTAGATATTAGACAATCCATTTTAGAATAGAGAGTTGTCCATTTCTTAGTGTTCATCTGTTCGCCATTGAATATTAATAAATGTTAAATGATATATAAAAGATTTTAAATATAAACACGAGACAGCAAACAAAACCTGAATGCTACGTTTCAAACTGCAGGAAGAAAATGTCATCATTTAAAAAGTTTAAAACACAGTGTTGGATGCTTGACATTTCCTGATTTCAAAATTAACCACAATGCTACAGTCATCAAAATAGGTGATGTGGGCATAAAGGTAGAATGATTTATCAGATAGAGTAGATCTCTTATATGACCTCTACACAAAGTCAAGTAATTTTCACAAGGAAGAGGCAAAACCATATAATGGGAGAAGACAGGTTTTCAACAAACAGTATCCTTAAAACCAAATAACCACATGTAAAAGGATGAGTTACCTGCCCTCACCCCCCACCCCTGCTGCCTAGGTTACAGTGTACAGAAAGTAGATCATTACTCATATTAGATCAATGCTCCAAATATGAAAGCTAGAGTGAGGACAATGTGTATATGCTAATAATATAGCACTCAGAAGGCTGAGGAAGGAGAATCTGAGATCCATGACCATCCTGTCCCAGAGAGACTTTGTTTCAAAATAAGTAGATAAATAAACAAAACTAATCCAAAATACAACTATATAATAATAATAATAAATATCATAAAAGTATAAAGTTATAAAAAGGAAACATGAACAAAACAAACAAAAATGTGGTTATATTGGGTTCAGAAATAACTTAAATATGTTAAAAATAATAACAGATAAGATTTGAAGTGTAGTTAAGAATTCGGTTGGTCTAGCAAAATGGTGGAAGTAGATTATTGGCTGAGGAATAAGAACACAATAGCCTCAGGAAAGTGGCTAGTTTTCCAGCAGCAGGTATGATTTCCCTCCTGGTAAATGTTCAATTAGACAGCTGTTGGTTATAAACAACACATGAGTACCTCTTCTGCACCTGCATGCAAATTTTACCATGCTGGTAATTGTTGTGGTCCATAGGTGTTGCAGCTGGGTCGAACTGTTTAACTGCTTTCCTCTCTTGGCAATTTGCATATTTTTTGGAACCATGGAAGCTAGACCACAGGAAAGAGGCTTTCATTCCAGATGAAATCTTGGAGTCCTGTGTCCTAATAAACACATGGTGTCTGCAGCAACAGGGTCCCATCCTTAACTTCTTATAGGCAACCAAGGGAATCTTAGGAATAGTTACCACCCATAATCAAAGTGACTATCAAAGAAAACTGAAGTTGGACACCATGCAGAGATGAAAGGATCATGGAGCCCAGCACCCAGCAGATACATCTGAAGCTCCTGCATTTAAGGCTCAGGGAATACCACTAAAGAGAGGAAAAAGATTGCAAGAGCCAGAAACTTTGCTGTGTAAAGATCTCTCCAAGAAACAGCTGCATGAACAAGACCAGAACAATGGACATGTTAACCTGGGGAAAACCTGTGCAGGGTCACAACCATTCACAAAGAACTACAGGCAAGTAATGTCTGTTGGGAGAAAAAGAATTAGCTTATCCCAGGAATGAGTCCCCTTATTGATTGTCCAATTTAGAATGGTCAGCCCTGAATCCACATACACACAAACAAGAAAAATAGGCCCAGCAAGTTATATATATATATATATATATATATATATATATATATATATATATATATAAATTATATATATAATATATATATGAACATACATATATAGATATTTATGCATACACATCTATATATGTGTGTTTGTGTACCATTAATAAAAAAAAGGGTATCAAGTATAGGGGTTCATAAAAGGAGTTTGAAAAGAGGGTAGCTGAAAGGGGTTGGAGGGAGGAAAGGGAGAAGAGAAAATAATATAATTATGCTTCCATTAAAACCAAATTCCCTTGGGAAAAAAACACCAATTGATTTTATATATATATATATATATATATATATATATATATATATATATATATATATATAACAATTAATGAAACAAGAGGGTATGTATTTGAAAGAGAGAAAGGGGGAATATGAGAAGGCTTGGAGGGAAATCATAATCTCAGAAGATAAAAAATGTGATAAAATATTTAAAAAATAAAATACAAAAAGAAAAATAGATATAGTAAACTATGACAATGTTTAAAATTCTACGGTATATAATACAAAATCATCAGAGTAAAAGGAGAATCTACACATGAGAATAGTTTTTAAATTTTATGACTGATAAAATTAATAAATAGAATGTATAATGAGCACATATAGCTAAGGGACAAATAAAAATACTCAGTTTTAAAATGGACAAAGTACAATATGTACTTCAGAGATAACTTACCAGTGGTTGAAAAATATGAAAAGTCATTTTATATCATCTAATTAGAATGAGAATTAAAACCAAAACCATAGGATAACTACAACCAAGAAAAAGCCAGCCATGGTGATGCATATGTGTCATCCCATTACTTGGAAGGTTGAGGCAGGAGGATTTAGGAGGTCACAGCCAATATTGGCTACATCATGAGTAGTTTGAGGTCAACTTAGGATACATGAGATCCTGTATCAAAAAAGGGAAACTATATTAAAGACTTAAAATTAAAGTGAAATAGTAGTGAGAGTTTAAGGAAAGAGGTACCCACGTGGACTGAAATGTAAATAGTGCAGCACTGTAAAGTCAGGGTGCTGCTTCAGAAAACAGAAAACTGGACAGTGTTGATCAAGCAAGTAGTCCTCTCAGCTTATAACAAAACAATTTGAAAATGGCTCTCAAAGAGTGATATCCACCCCCATGTTTAGATTAGCAGTACTGGAAAGAGCCAAAGACAGAAGTAATGTAAGTGTCCACTTTCTGATGTATGAGAAAACAAAATGTCATATTTAAGTCTCAACTGTTTTTCTATTCACCCATCTATCTGTCTGTCTATCTATCTATCTATCTATCTATCTATCTATCTATCTATCTATCTATCTATCTATCCATCCATCCATCCATCCATCCATCCATCCATCCATCCATCCATCCATCCATCTATCTATCTATCTATCTATCTATCTATCTATCTATCTATCTATCTATCTACATATCTATCTATGTAATATTATTCTGACTTAAACATTTAGGAAATTCTGACATATGGTACAATATGGATGCAATTTGAAGACATTATGAAATTAAATGTCAGTCACAAGAAGACAAACACTTTATGGTTTCAAATATTTGTGGTACATACAGTAATAAAGTACACATAGATATTAAAAAGAAAGGTGGTGGCCAAGAAATGGGACAATGTGATTTAATCATTATTATTTTATTTTATTGAGAGATAGTTTTCTACTGCCCACATTGGAATTCATTTGGTAGCTGAAGGCTATCTTAAACTGCTGATCAGTCTTCCTCAAGCTCCCAAGTACTGAAATGGTACTTGGGTGCCACCATGCACAGTGTTGTTATTTTTTATTGTAGTTTCAATTCCCCAAGATTACAAGAATTCTGAATATGGGTTGCTCCGCAAGGTGAATATACCTGTAGGAAGGCAAAATCTCTTCTCCCCTTAGGTTCAGAGCAGAGGCCTTTAAACTAGATTGACAAAAGGCATATCATGAAATTTTTCACAGAAAAAAGGCATGTCAGTGTTGTTGTTGTTGTTGTTAATAACTGAATCTTCACAAGCATCTAGGTTTTTGTAGAAAGGAATGAAGTTGCAATAAAGTAAATAAATGCAGTGGCTTTATAGACCTTTTAGAGATGTTTGACATGACTATAGTCATCTTGGCTATAGCTGCCACTTTGCATACCTAGTCACTTTCTCACATACCTCAAAGCCGGTAGAACAAGTGAGCTGATTCAGAGGATGAGTGAATCACTAGCCACCAAAGCCCCGAACGCTTCTTATCTGATACTGAGTGCCTTTTCACCTTTTTAAGAAAATCAAAATGTAATCCATCTGACCACAGCCCTCCTTTGTCTAATTTAGCTTAGGTCCTTCCGCCTGATGGTATGCGACCCATCTCTCTCTGCTGTCAAACACACTCTAAATTTCTCCAAAAGTGAGCTTTGTGTAATGCTAGATCTGTGCTACTGTTTCTGTTCTCATAACACTTTGTATCTTTGCAATTTGATGCTTATGTACCAACTAGCACTGCGGTTTCCTTGAATATCATTCTAACAATAAGTGATAAATTGTGAAATGATAAAATAAAGAAAAAAGGGGGTTGGGTATGACAGAAGTGGGAAGTTGATTGGCCTGATCTGTTTGGGAGGCATCCAGGCAGTGGGACTGGGTCCTGTACTCAGTGCATGAGTTGGCTGTTTGAAACCTGCGGCCTATGCAGGGTCCCTTGGTTCGGTCTGGGAGGAGGGGACTGGACCTGCCTGGACTGAGTCTACCAGGTTGTTCTCAGTCCGCGGGGAAGGCTTTGCCCTGGAGGAGATGGGAATGGGGGGCGGGCTGGGGGGAAGGTGAGGGGGGCGGGAGGGGGGGGAACAAGGGAATCTGTGGCTGATATGTAGAACTGAATTGTAATGCAAAATAAAAATTTAAAAAAAATTTTTTAAGTGGGAGGATTTAATGTAAGACCAAAAGTATTCAGTAATATTCAGTTGATACAGATTATCTTGAAACTGTCTCCATCTCTGCTGGTCAAATTGTTTTCCCTCTTGTGTGAGAGGTGCACTACACCATTACATGTGAAATGTATGCACCATGTTTAGGTGAATGGAAGGCAGCAATTAACATTACCTGAGCCTATTTTTTATCTCAGTTATGCTCAGGTAAAACTAATCTTAGTCATGAAGTTGAACGTTTGGAGATAGCACATTCTGACACTTCTTTAAACTCACTACTACTTAACTGTGATTGAAGAACACATGAGATGGTTTTGTGTTTCATATGTTTTATAATAGTCATTAAAAATTAACAGCAAGTCAAAACGGGCTTATACAATGGGGGCAGAGGAAAGCTAGTTGATTGTAAATGAGGTGATGCGGCATGCTCTGTGACTATAGCAGTACTAAAATGTGTTCCCAAACCATGAATAAACAGGTTTATACTACTTTTTTCATTTGAAAGAACTCTTATAAGATAATAGAATTCCTATCACCAAGGTAATACACAGAGAGAGGTGGAACAAGGAGAAGGAAAGGGTGAGCTTATAAGATGAGTAATGAAATTAATTCCACACATGAGCACATATGCCACAGTGTTATAGTAGTCATTATTATCTTTACAGGAAAAAAAATTCACCAGCATATGAGAGTTACAGTAATTCTCAAATTAAAAAGAAAAGATATGGAAGAGAGATCAGAAATCCAATTAATATTCTCATTTTCTAGTTCTCCTTTGTGCAACCACTGCTACATTTATCATATTTTAATTGATGAGAAAGGCAACCTATATGAACAGACAGGCACTCTTGAGACTGAACACAGAAAAATATATACTATGGCTTATTCACATTTTAGGGAGTAAATAAACTCTTCATCCTCTGAGAACAACTTACTCAATATTTGTATGCAACAAGTCTTCTTTGGCTAATACCAGTCTTCCAGTCTCTTTTCTCTTTATCAGCTTACAAGTGTGCATACATAAGAAGTTATTTGGTCTAGGATATAAATGCTTGAAATGAACTCTCTATTTCCTGATTTTACCCATGAACTATTATAGAAATGCCAGCTACATTATAATCTTCAAGTAGCTCAATACCAGTCCTTCAGAGTGTTGTTAATGCCTGCATTCTAGTAAATGAAAAGAGCTTTGCCAGTTGTTTCTACTGCTTAGAGCTTTTTAATAAATTTTCACTCAATAATAACTGTTAACTTCTTACTCCAAAATAATGGCAGAGTAGAAAGAGAAGTTGGAAGCTTAAAAGTTTTCTTGAATCCAAAAAAGTAGCTAGAGGGCATGAAAAATTCCACAGAATAACAATACAATACAGAGAACTGAAAATATTTTACATATGCATGTCATTAAGAAATTAAGGCAACTGTACCTTAATCAGTTTTTCCAATTACAAATGTGCTAATAAAATATCATAATTAGTTTTTAAACAAATAATTGTTTTCATTGCTCATCAGGCCCAGTCTTATTATTTAGTTGTTTTAAAGGCCCCCTACATTAGTTTAACAACAGGGATTTGCTGGTTGGCTGAGTGACTGATTAGTGGGTCTAAGCAGTGAAAAGAATCTGTGGCTTAGAAAAATAATGAGTTGCTAAGAAGCAGAAAAGAGGCACGGAGTCAGGTCTTAAAATTGCACAACTGGGGTCCATGATTAAAGACCAATTTCCTCTCTGCCCCTCCCCACACCATTTTGTGCATTGTAGAATAGAATCATGTTCCCAGCACACCGATTACCATCAGATTCATATTGTATCTGCTACTTCCAGAAAAACTAGTGACATATGGTATCATTGTATTTTAAATTGTCTTAGTGAGAAAAAATTGATTTTTTTTTCTGGTTCTTATACAAAAATAACTTCAAAAGCTTGTTTCAAAAATAATGAAACGTGTATTTATTTTCATTTTGTTTAATGTTATGTAAAGTATTTAATCACTCTGTGGATTATTATTTTTTGTTTGCTTGTTTTTGCTTCAAGACAGAGTTACTCTGTGTAGCCTTGGCTGTCCTGGAACTTGCTCTGTAGACCAGGCTGTCCTTGAATTTACAGACACCCACCTGCCTCTGCCTCCCCAGTGCTGTGATTAAAGGCGTGCTCCACCACCACTCGGCTATTCTATAGCTTATTAAGAAAAAAAGAGGTGCATTTATGTGCTTAAAAGTATATGCAACTTGCCCAAACCACATTTATTAGAGAGGCTCCCCTCTCTAGTCTCTACCCTTTTTTCTCTCATTTGTTGTAATTCCAGGGAACAGGTGATCCAAACAACATGCTTAGTACCACTCAAGAGGTTTCTTTATTCATCCCACTTCTCCAAATATTAACAGAAAGAATAGATTAAAAGTGAGCAAAATTACTTGAATTTATTTATTCTCTTGATACAGAAGCATTTAATTACTAGACATATGAAATATGAATAGTATTTATCATGTCAGTTTAACCATTTTCCACATTCTAGGTCAGAATTTTAGGATTTCTCTCAAAAATGTGTATGTATGCTGGGAGTGTTTTCTGTATGCTGTGAATGTGTTGCTTTGATTGATTGATAAATAAAATGCTGATTGGCCAGTAGCCAGGCAGGAAGTACAGTATAGGCAGGATAAGCAGAGAGGACATGCTGCCAGGTGCTGCCACCATGAGAAGTGAGATGTAAAGCACTGGTAAGCCATGAGCCACATGGCAACTTATAGATTAATAGAAATGGATTAATTTCAGATATAAGAACAGTTAGCAAGAAGCCTGCCATGGCCATACAGTTTATAAGTAATATAAGTCTCTGTGTGTTTACTGGGTCTGAGTGGCTGAGGGCCCCGGCAGGACTAGAGAAATCTACAGATAGATTTGTGTGTGTGTGTGTGTGTGTGTGTGTGTGTGTGTGTATGTGTGTGTGTGTATGTGCATGCAGTGTAGTTAAAGGAAAAGAACAGACTAGGTGTAACTGTTGAGAATTTTATTTATAAGTTTACATAAATTATGAGATGAATCTCATAGATGTCCTGAAGACAGTATTTTATTGCATTGAAAATACATAATTACTGTGGTTTTAGTGAGAAGAGTTATTTTTTATCTCAAAATAATTTAGTATAATATAAAAATATGGGTTATTTATTGACAAATTAAATATATTAGTTACTACACTATGAATATGTAAATCCCCTTGAATGAGAATTTAGTTCCAATGTGTCATGTTTCATAAAGTTTGCCTCCACATAAATAATTTTACTTATCCTTTCTTCACTGAAAGCTGAATATTTTTGAAATTACACTATGAACACATCTTCTAAAGTGTATGTGTGTGGAGCTTGTTAAGTCTGCTCTTGTGTGTGTATGTGATACATGGATCCCATCTGTCTGGAGACAGATGTCTGTCTCAGATGTTATTTCTTCCCAGGCTGCCACCTTGCTTTTTTAAAAAAATAATTTTGTTTATTTTACATTCCAGCTACAGTTTCCTCTTCCTTCTCTCCTCCCAGTCCCTCCCCATGGTCCCCTATTTCTCATCTCCAATCCACTTGCCCTCTGTTTCTGTTCAGGAAAAGGCAGATCTCTAATGAGTATCAATAGAAAGGGTCTCCCACAAGGACTTTGGGTCTGTATAATTAGGAGAGGCTGGTGAGCCTAATGAGTCCCATGAATCCACCTTCCTCTTCCCTGGGGAATTTGTCTATCTTGCCTACCCAGTATTGGGATTGAAGACACATGCTGCCATTCCTGTTCATTTTAGACGGATCCTGAGGATCGAAATCTAGTTGCTGTGCTGTTAAAGCAAGCACTTTATTGACTGAGATAGCTCTACAATCTTCATCTGTAAGTATATTTTAGACTGACATTCAAGGTAAACGTTAGTTGTTTTTTTTTTTTTTTAGATAATGTTAACAATTTATTCTAAACAGTTTTTTTGTAATAGAATAGATATGTGAATGAATTTATTGGGCTCTTCATTTCTAAGTAGTAACTCAAGTTCTTCACAAACACAAGTGAAGATCTTTCAGCAAATTATTTAATATATAAATTTTATGCACGTACACGATTAAACATTTAACATCCATGTGGGTAATTATTAATATATTATTAGTGTGGGTAATCTAATATCCATATTCATTCCTTATGTCCTCCATTCTTTACTTTTGAAGAGCCAAAGAATGAATCTATAGCTTCAAGCATGCCAAGAAAGCATTCTACTGCTGAAATATATCCCAGCCCCTATATCACCATTATGATTAAATTAAATAAATATTGGATTTTGTCCATCCCATGCAGTCTCCCTGGTTGGCTGTTCAGTCTCTGTGAGCTCCTATGAGCCCAAGTTAATTGTTTCTGAGGATTTTCTTGTGATGTCCTTCACCCCTCCGGCTCCTACAATCCTTCTTTCCTCTCTTCAGCAGGATTCCCTGAGCTTGGCCTAATGTTTGGCTGTGGGTCTGTGCATCTGTTATCATTAGTTGCTGCATGAAGCATCTCTGATGACAACCAGGCTAGGCATTAATCTAGGAGTATAGCAGAATACCATTATACATCATTACATTAACAATTTCTTACCACTCTGGTCATGTTTGGTTCTATACTAGGTCTCTGAGCCATCCAGCCTCTGGGTCCCAGCACTCCAGGCAGTGTCACAGGTGGGCTCACTCTTATGACATGGGTCTCAGGCTGGACCAATCATTGATTGGTCACTCTCACAATCTCTGCAGCACCCTTGCCCCAGTACATCCCACAGGCAGGACAGACTGTAGGTCAAAGGTTATGTGGCTGTGTTGATGTCTTAATTCTTCCACTGGAAGTCTTGCCTGGTCACAGGAGATCAACAGTTCAGGGTTATGGGACTCTGAGCAGTGGGAGCAGGAGCTGTCTTTGACTCCTTTGCTCGCTTTTGGAACCATATTCCTTATATTGGTTGCTTAGCCCAACCTTAATAAAAGTGGAGGTGCTTAGTCTTACTACAACTTTATATGCCATGTTTTGTTGATATCCATAGGAGGCCTGCCCTTTTCTGAACAGAAAGGGAGGAGGAGTGGATGGGGGTGCAGAGTGGGTGAGGGTAGGGGAAGGGATTGGGAGAAGAGGAGGGGGGGAAACTGTGGCTGGGCTGTAAAATAAATAAATGAATAAATAAACAAATAAATAAATAAATATTTAAAAAATAATAAAATGAAAAATATTGGACTTCGACTAATGAAATCTAAAATAAATATTCTAGATCAAATGAATATAGAGTTATTTCTCAACTTTTAGATAGTAGTTTGGATACTAGACTTGTGGTAAGAATTCAAATTTAATTGTTCCCCGATAGTGGTACATTAAATAATTCAAGAATCCACTCAGTCATCCCCAAGAAATTTCACAGACAATGATTTGTCTAGGATCGTCTAAGGCTAGCTCATCTCTGTTACTGATGACACACAGTGTGAGATAAGCAAACATCAAAATTGAACTTTGTGTTTCACTACTATTTCCTTAAATATTTTTTAACTCTCTGAATTTCACGTAATAGTAACCAGGTAAATATGGTACTTTATGTGCTTTTCTGATAAATAATATAAACTTTCTGTTTATACATGCTGAATTGTTCCACAGTTTAGACATTAAGTATTTATTGCTTAAAAATATCTTAAATGTAGACTTTGTTGCTGTTGTTTGTGTTATGGCTTTTCCTTTTCACCAACAAACATGTCTCTCTTATCTCATTATTTATAGATCTGTCATAAAATTTATGTCACCAGAAGTAACTATTTTAAAAGTTGGAAACAATTTCATAGCTTTCTGAAATCCAGAAGCATGACATTTACCCATCATATATATAAAACAAATAAATGCACCCAATACTGTGACTCAATAATAAATGGCATCTAAAATGAAGAAAACCATTTTGAAAATAATTCACTTATGTCTTTAAAATGTGAAATCTAAATACACATAAGCAAATGCCAGATGTAGAAATAAATATAATCTGTTTAGAAATTTATTATACATACATTTAATAACCAATGTCTATTTGCTGAGCCACAAAAGTGTACATGCCATGTGACTCTTTGTGCTTTTGTCCCTGCTCCATAGTGATTTGGAAACAGTGTATCCTCATGGTGTCCTTGTCTGCCTGGAAATTTCTGGCTAGATCCAGGCTCTTTTCAAACCTGAGATCCTCTTGGTTTGTCTTCCCAAATGATGGACATCTAGGATATGGTACCATGCCAAAGTTGTTCCTTTCTTGAATGAGACATTTTAGAACAATATAGTGATATGAGGAGACATTCACTTATTCACCAAACGAATCTTGTGCTAATCACCAACCTCAGAATTTTAATAAGGTTTAGGTTTTTTTCAAACCAAATTCAGAAAAGAAAAAAATTACAAACAGTAAAAATACTGTTATTATCACAATATATTGATCAAATAGTCTACTATTAGTGACAAATATTACATTAAAATATTTTTACATAAAGAATATCATTGTGTAGCTAAAACTACTGTCTATTTAAGTGGAAATGTGATCTGCATTGTATTTAGAAACTTCACAACTTTCTAAAATCTCAGAACATATCATTTTTGATTGCTGAGAGTGTTTTACAAAGACTAAGGGGTGATAAAACTACCACTAAACATTCTAATTTTTATAACCTATATTTAAAATATGTTTAGCTATCTAGCACATCTTATAGTCAATCACGTTAGTATTGCATCTTTCAACATAATTTTTCAAGGAGTAAGTGACTTCCATTGATGATAACTGAACAAGCCATTAAAAATAGTAGTATAAATTGCTAACCCTCATAATAAATATTTTGATATGAGGAATTAAATGAAGGGCCTCGATAACACTAGGCAAGTGCTTTATGACCAGCTAGAACCATGCTCAACAGTAAATCACTTTAAAGGCCAAAGAAGTATGCAATAAATTGGCTAATTTTGTGCTGGCATATAATTTTTCCAAATGAAGTTTATGGTGCATTCTCAGAAAGTTTATATGCAAATAATTTATGAAATATCCTGTTTGGTATTGGAGATGATAGAGTAAAACAAAGATGACTTTATAGATAAATACTTATTAGTCTTTGGAATCTTCAATGCCTTTCTAAGTAATGTATTTGGCTTTATCTGAGAAGAAAACATTTCATATTTCTCAGCTAAATGCAGTTATTCATTTCATAAGCAGAAAGAACCAAGTTGGTATAAAATTCGTATAGTTAGAGCAGAAATTATGAAATATGGAGTTTAATAACACAAAAGATTTTCTAGCACATGCAAACTTACCCTTCTAATCTCACATCTGGCAGACTTCGGTTAAGGGCAATCAAGTCACTGGCCATGAGGTTAAATTGATTGATTTTAAACAACTCTTTCATTTTCTCTTGGTCATCTTTTGGAATAAGCACAGCCTTTCCCATTTCTCCTGGACCTTCTTGGTTTCTTGAAATAACAGCTGTAAGACAGACACGGGTATAAACCCATAAATAATGAACAGAGTAAGCTCACATCTTAAATAAAATTCTGTTGTGTATTATTAGCATTTAATGTTATAATATTCTAAACTACCTTTTACTAAATATGTTACACAAAGAAACTCTCTATGCAATGTTCCAAGTATAAACAGTATATAATCCAATCAGTTATTAATATTTAATAATGAAGCAACATAAAGAAATGACACGTAAAATGTTTTTGTCAAATCTGTAACATATTTGCCTGAGACAGATGAAGTTGAGGGATAAGTAAACAAAAAGGCCTTTTGAAAATACGCCAAGATTAAATTATCTACAAATCTTATTATAACTTGGTATTTCAACACATCTTTTATAATTACATATTTACAAAAGCAAGAAAGATTGTTAATCCTTTGTCAAAGCATTTTGAAATGGCTTAAAAGAAGTTTCACAATGGTGTAATACAATTTCAAATGCCACAGCAACTAGGTGCTTCATACTTGAAAACTCGTGAAATACCAGGGCTTGACAATTCATTAGCAGAACTTGGGATTTGATATGCACGCAAATATTCTTGTGATTTCTTCCAAGTAATCAATACACTAAACTGTCTTCCTGCTCTAAAATATATGTTTCAATGCGTATATATCTACACGGATCTAGACTGATAAATGATGATGATAGGTAGGTAGGTAGATAGATAGATAGGTAGATAGATAGACAGATAGATGATAGATAGATAGATAGATAGATATAGATAATGTTTAATCCACAATAAATCATGATTCCAGCTGATGTCAATGCACATTTAACACACTACTCACCATTGATATCATTATACTAAATTAAAATAAGGTGGACTTTGTCCAGAGAAGCAGGGAGCCTAACTGCAGATAGGCTCTCCTCTTCATCTCTCTCCTCTCCTCCAAATCCCATCTGTCAATCTCATTTCCCTCATTGTAGCAGAGGACCTGCTACAGTCTCCCACCCCAATCCCCCATTTACAGTGAATCACTCAGATATTCCCCCCAAAATTATTTCTCACCACTCATTATTTTATCCCAGACACTAACTCCAACAGGCATTCCCTATGCACCTATAGGCCACTCCAATCAGGGGGACAGGCAGCCTAACTGCCATACTTCTACCTCTTCTTCCTATAAATCCAATCCCCAAGTATCACCCCAAACTCTGTAGAAGACCACTTGTGCTCCCCCTCCTCTCCATCACCATATCCACTGGGTCAGGTAGATCTTTTCCACCAACCATCCTCCCCATTTACACTGTTATCCCACCCACAACTCCAACAGTCATTCCCTATGATCCCACCAGATGACTCTTCCAGAGAAGCAAGCAGGGCAGGCAAAAAGGTAGGAGAGTTTCACATCTTCAATCTCCCTCTATCCAAATCCAGGCACCCAAGCTCACACTCAGCTCTGTAGCAGACTGCCTGGCATGGCCTCTCCTCACTCTGTACCCCTATTCCTATGGGAATAAGCAGAGCCCAGTGGAACACCCTGCTTTCCTCCCACCTGATGACTGCTTGCCCAACCCCCCCCCCCCAGCCCATCTGAATTCCTAAATGTCAGCCCTCAATACCTAGAAACTTATTTTATCCAGGAACCTTAGTAGCCAACCCTGGCAGGATCACAGAAAAATCCCTTACCAGAAAACACATAGCCACCACACACTTCTAGGAATCAGAGAGTGCAATAGAAACCAAGAAACAAAACATTCACCCAACAAAGACAAGACAAGATACTAGCACCTAGAATTACAATCTACCCAAACCCAAATGCCTAGATGACAGCATATTAACACACTTAGTAATAGCCATGAGAGTTCCCATGAGAGTTCAGCAAACCTACTGTGTTATAGGCCCTGAGAATTGAAACACAGCAGAAGCACAGGACAAAGTCCTTAAAATAACCTCTGTCAATATGACAGAGGTCCTTAAGAGGAAATGAATGAATCTCTTAAAGAGAAATCTATGAAAACACAACCAGTGGAATGAAATGAATAAAACAGTTCAAGATCTGAAAGGAGAAGTTGAATCAATAAAGAAAATTCAAACTGAGAAATCTGGAAATGAAAAATTTAGGCACACAAACATGAAATTCAAAGCAACCCACACAACCAGAATGCAAAAGATGGAAGAGAGAATCTCAAGCAGTGGAGACACAATAGAAGAAATGGATATACGAAAGAGAAAAAAAAAAAAAAAAACAAAGTTAAATCTGAAAACATGCTGGCACAAAACATCTAGGAAATTTGGGACACTGAAAAGACCAACTCTGAGAATAATAGAAATTGAGGAAGAAGAAACCCAGGCTCAAGACACAGGAAATATTTTTTTTTAATTACACACGCACAAAAAGTGTTCCTAGCCTGAAGAAGGAGATGCCTGTAAAGGTACAAGAAGTGGACAGAACACCAAACACACTTGACCAGAAGATAAAGTCCCTTGGTACATAATAATCAGAACACTAATGGTACAGAACAAAGAAAGAATATTAAAAGCTGCAAAGTAACATGAAAGCAGATCTATTAGAATTATACCTGACTTCTCAGTGGAAACTCTCAAAAGCAGAAGGGACTGAGCAGATGTCCTGCAGACTCTAAGATATCACAAGATGCAAACCCAGACTACTATACCCAGCAAAACTTTCAATCACCATAGATGGAAAAAATAAGACATTCTGTGATAAAACCAAATTTAAGCAATATCTATCTACTAATCCAGCCATACAGAAAGTGCTAAAGGGAAAACATGATCCTACAGATGTTAACCATATCCAAGAAAAAATAAGGAATAAATAATCCCAAACCAGAAAATCAAGAGGCAAAATACACACACACACACACACACACACACACACACACACACCACACACAACAACAACAACAAAAAAACAACAGTCAACAAACAATGCTCACTGAAATTTCTCAGAATGATGGTCTCAATTCCTCAATTAAATGACACAGACTAACAGAATGGATGAGAAAACAGGATCTATCTTTCTGCTGCATCAAAGAAACATACCTCAACATCAAAGGTAGACATTATCTGAGAATAAAAAGGTGGAAAAAGATATTCCAAACAAATTGACCATTCGTGCAGGAATTTAAACCAAAACTAATCAGAAGAAATAGGAGAGGACACTACATACTCATCAAAGGAAATATTCTCCAAGAGGACATTACAGTTCTTAACATCTACACAACAGACACCAGCACCAAAGTTCATAAAGGAAACACTATTGTAGCTTAAATCAAATACTGACTCTCACGCACTGACAGTGGGAAACTCCAATACCAACAGACAGGTTACTGATACAAAAATGAACAGAGAAATTCTGATGCTAATCGACATTATAAACCAAATGGACCGAACAGATATTTAGAACAGAGCATGTCAACCAAACACAACAAAATATACCTTCTTCTCGTCACCTCACTAAACTTTCTCTGAAATTGACAACATACTTGGGCATAAAGCAAGTCACCACAGAATTAAGAAAATTTAAGCAATACCATTGATCTACCCATTACAAATTAGAGCTGGATTTCAACAACAGAAAACGTACAAATTCATGAAAACTGAACAACTCACTAATTAATGAAAAATGGATGAAGACAGAAATTCAGATGAAAGACTTTCTAAAATAGAATGAAAATATATACACAATATACCCGAAGATATGCCACACAATGAAGACAGTTCTAAGAGGGAAGTTCATAGTGCTAAGAGCCTACGTTAAAAAAAAAAAAAAAAGGAGATCTCATACTTCTCATACTTAGCAGCACAAATGAAAGCTCTAGTACAAAAGAGGAAAACATACCCCAAAGGAGCAGACAGTAAGAAATAATTTATCTCAGGGCCGAAATCAATGTATTACAAACAAAGATACAAAGAATCAATGAAACAGAGAGTAGATTCTTTGAAAAAACTAATACGATTGACCAACCTTTATCCAAATAAACTAAAAGGTGGAAAAGAATATCAAAATTAACGAAGTTACAGATGAAATGGGAACATAACAACAGACACTGTAGAAATCCATAGAATCATAAGGCTATCCTTTAAGATCCTGGACTCCAATACATTGGAAAATCTAAAAAAAATGAGTAATTTTCTTGACACATAGCACTTACCAAAGTTAAGTCAAGATCAATAAGCAATTTAAACTGTCCTATAACCCCTAGTGAAATAGAAGCAGTCATTAAAAGTCTCCTAACCAAAAAAAAAAAAAAAAAAAAAAAAGCCCAGGGACAGATGGCTTTAGCACAAAACTCTACCTGAATTTCAGAGTTAGTGCCAACACAGTTTAAGTTGTTTCACAAAATAGAAACAGAATGAAGATTGCCTGATTCATTTTATAAGGCCACAGCTATCCTGATACCCCAAATACATAAAGACTTTACAAAGAAAGATAATTACAGACAAATTTCCCTTATGAATATAGATGCAAAAATACTAATAAAATTCTTACAAACTAAGTCTAAGAACATATCAGACAGATCTTTCACTATGATCAAGTAGGTTTCATTAGAGAAATGCAGGGATGGTTCAACGTACATTAATTAATAAATGTAATCAACCATAAAAATGAAATGAAAGACAAAAACACATCATCATTTCATCAGATGAAAATCTTTTGGCAAAATCCAGCATTCCTTCATGATAAAATTCCTGGAGAGATTAGGGATACAAGGTAAATACCTCAACAAAATAAAGGCAGTTTATTGCAATCTTATAGCCAACATCAATTTAAACTCACTAAAATCATGAACAAGAAGACAAGGCTCTCCACTCTCTCCATAGCTATTCAATAAAGTATTTGAAGCCTTAGCTAGAGAATAAGAGAACCGAAGGAGATCAAGAGTATACAAGTTGGAAAAGAAGAAGTCAAAACATCTTTATTTGCAGATGTCATGATAGTATATGTAAGTGGCCCTAAAAATTCATCCAGAGAACTCCTACAACTGAAAGACAATTTCAGCAGAGCCACTGGATACAAAATTAACTCACAAAAACCAGTGGTCTTCCTATATAAATGACAAACAGACTGAGAAAAAAATCATGGGACAACAGCTTTCACAATAGCCTCAAATAACACAAAGTATCTTGGTGTAACTCTAACCAAGCAAGTAAAAGGCTTATGACAAAAGGTTTAAGACATTGAAGAAAGAAATTCAAGAAGATACCAGAAGATGGAATTATCTCCCATGTTCATGGATCAGTAGGATTAACAGAGTAAAAATGGCCATGCTATCTAAAGCAATATACTTATTCAAAGCAATCTCCAACAAAATTACAACACAGTTTTTCATAGATCTTATAAGGACAATTTTCAGCTTCATATAGAAACACGTAAAATATAATGATACTTATAAGTTTGTTTCAGAGCACACTGTGTGGCACAAAATAACCAATTAGTATGTTCTTCCCAGGAAAAGACCATCTCTCCCAAAATATTGGCAAAATGAGGACTAACAATAAATGTGAAATGCATTATAAGCTATAATATTTCTTATGAAAACAAAACAAAGGTCATAGTACAAACCTTGTTAGACCATAACTGGTGATGAACTTTGTACTTAAACACTAACAATGCCTTTGTTGATGTTAAATAAAAATTATCACCCAGTTAGGTATTCTGTTTGAAAGGTTATGCTGTCATTCAATGTCACAAGAATGGCTTTAGATTAAGATCTCCATGGAATTTTGAATATAAGTACCAGGAAAGAGATTAGTCTAGCAATTCTCTCACATATAAGAAAGCCAATAAGAAACAAGAATTTTTTTAAAAAAATAAATAATACATGTACCTTATAACAAAGCACATAAACAGATATTATTTAATATGAATACTTAAGTATTCCCACAGGTCTATATGGTTAAGTCTTGCTCTTTGGGACTGGGTTGCTCAAAGGTCATGGAAACTTTAAGAAGGGAGTCATTGGAGGTTGTGTGTTCAGAAGGGATCATGGGCACCAGTCTCCTCTTTTCACTTCTTAGTCATTGAGTAAACAGTTCCTCTGACAGCCTCCCAAAGTGTTGTGCACCTAGCTCAAATAAACAAGCAGAACTAATCACAGTCTCTAATTAGCAAAATGTGAAGCCAAACTTTCCTCTTTATGAATTGATTGCTTCATATTGTGTTATAATGATGAAAAGCTGACTTTCCTAACAAGTAAGAGATGCTGGCAAAGATTATTACTGATTTTAAGAAGTAAAATTAGAAGAGATCACCAAGGGCTTGAGGGGGCAACATGCTCAACTTGTGAGGGTGCCTGTCAACAAGTCTAATGTCCTGAGGCTGCTTTCCTGAGACCTATACCAGGGAAAAAGAGTGCCAGCTCTTACAAGTTTTCCTTCAGTCAACATACACACATCACATTACCTAAACATACATACACACACACACACACACACACACACACACACGAAAGAATAATAAATACATTAATTTAAAAGAAATGATTACAGAATTTTCATCATAAAATACATTTTGTTCAATTTAAGAAGTTATATTCTAGGAGTAATAATTTACTCTGTGATTCCGTGAAGTCAATGCACCTAAATTCAGATTGAGTGGTTAGAATTGGCTTTAAGTGAATTGTGCAGTTGGTGAAATACTTTTATTATAGGACCATGTATCATTCAAGAAATAACAAGGTTTTTATTTCAAAGGAAATGTTAAATGAATTTCTAAGTTTCCTTTGGATTCTGACGTAACAGTATAATGAGGGTAAAGGACACCTCATAAATGCTCTTTATGGATTTTTGTCACAGATTTTTGACAGTAACCTCAATGATACAAAAGTAAACAGCTTTTCATCAGATGAAAAAAAATATTTCTCTTTGAAACAATATGTTGTAGCTAAAATTTTCACATAAAATATTAGTAGACTATTAAGTTGATAAGGCAAGTCTGGATTCTTGTTTCATTGTGATGTTTTTGTGGGGAGAAAAAAAACCTCCTTTTATCCTCTTGGGTCATGTATTCAGCCAAAGAATTTAGCATACATATGACATACTAACAAGAGAAAAGAATGCACAGTTCTATATATGAATGCTATGAGGTATGTAGAAGCAAAATGAAGACCCAGAGACAGGCTTATACACCTTCCTATGGGTGCTGTGGGTACACAGCAGGCCAAAACAACTTAGATAAGGGAGTAAATTGCATGGCGGTGACTATGAAACACATGGAGAATTTCAAAAAAGGTAATTTTGTCTGCATAGATTTGCTAGTGTGGACTTTGGTTTCTAGTTTGTGATGGATATGCTCTTTTCTTCTTAGTATGGTGGGGAGGCCACATTTCTGACAGTCCGTTTTATGACCTCTTTTATTATGTAAAATTTAGGATTAACGTTCAGAGAGGGCCCCCTTCAAGTGCTGTTTCTGAAGTGCCTACAGGTTAAAATAATCAATACGCTAAAGTGATATATCTTGAGGAAACATACTGAACCCTAGCACTCCCTATAACTGTGACAAAAATCTAATATATTACAAAAAAGAATTATAGTCAACACAAACTTTTATGATTAAATAATGGATGAGTTTAAATTCGCCTCTGTAGGGAAAACAAAGGATCAACTATCAACGTCGTTTACTGTGATCATCAGGTTAAAGCATATAGTTGTCTACTTTTTTAATGTTCAAGGAAATGATTTCCTTTTAGCATTGTATTTATATTATATTTATATTTATATTGTCATCTGTGGTAGTAGGTGGAAGTTCAGCTGGAACTTCCAGTTCGCAGCTGCAAAATCCCCATATCTCTCTCTCCAAACCCGCCCACGCAGAGAATCTCCAACAAAGAAAAAATCACCAAAAAGTCAAGTTCCACATTCTTGGAGGCTGCCCAAGTCTCCACCCAAAACGTACCATACTTGGGCATAAAACCAGTTTGTGGCAGACAGTCATCATCCCTCGACTACGGGATACATAAGCGTGCCCCACTTTAGTTTGGCGATGGGATTTTCTCCTGCCTCTTTTCCTCCTTAGTCCCTGAGGGCTGGAAGAGTCACCTGGGAATGGCTTTGCTCAAAATAAACCTGGTCTTTTAACTTTTAATTCGGCTTAATCTGCCTTACTGCATTGGCAAAGAAATCTATTATCTGGGTTCAAAAACCCTATTAAGTAGATCATGTTATAGTGTTTGAAGAAATAAAATTAAAATCATCATAAACAGTATCCATAGTCCTGGAACACTAAGCACATGTAATCATTCTCCTTAGTCATCTCAACGTCTCAGTGGAGAAACTAATGGCGTATTGTTTACAGAGCGTGTGTCTCCTCTACGAAGGTAAATATATTTTTCTTAATCAAAGCTAATGAATGTATTTGACATTTCAAGAATGTTTAGTAGTACGTGTCTCAGCAGACCTACTGGTGTTTCTCACTTTTCTGGAAAAAAAAATGTAAGTAATTATAGTGTGGATTCAGCCTTATTTCTTTTTCTGGATTGTACCTGGAACAATGCATCTTGTTATGGGAAAAAAATGAAAATAAACATGAAACTTGTTACTTTAAATAGCATAAATAGGATGTGGAAAAGAATAAGCTATTTGGCTATTTTGTTTGTCTCTGACATGCTATACTTTGAAATAGTAACTGTTATTTTTCTTACCTATTGATCCTTTTCCTCTACATAGCATATGACTACCCACATACCACAAAATTCATTTCTACACAGCCAAATGAAAAAGTCAAAATGAATTGTCATAAAATATTTAGCTTTCACATCTCCACTAAGAGGCATTTCAATTGGCAGGCCAGTGCATCAGCTTTGGAGAGAAGGCAGCTAAATCACTAGTTTCTCTTACCATTAATGTAGATGTGGATACAAATGACCCGATTGCAAGACTGGTTAGATTACAAAAAGTAATTAATATTTGTATTTTATGTTATTTTCTGCTCATTACATAGAAAATCATTAAAAGCAATTAACACTAGAACATTAAATAATATTATAAATGTGGAATTATTATGAATGTAGAATAATTTTATGAGCAAAGTCATTTTCTGTAACCTAGAATCTACTTTTAAGATATGAAGAATATTGATTTTAATCTTCAAATTCTCATAAATGAGCAACAAAATATAAACAAAGTAATTCAACAGTGTATCAAAATAATCACTGAACATCAATGGCATTATTTGCTCTTGTACCTTGTATTATGGACATCTTTTTATTTTGTTCAGAATTACATATGAATGATGACTGTTTGAAAAAAGAGAGATGGACCGTATTCCCAGGACAAAGTATATAGTAAAATATATTAAATTTGTTTCAAGGTAGTAGTTTTATTCTGTGAAAGAACTCATCAATTATGTGACAGATATTGATAAAAGAAAAATATTAAAAATCAAAACACTATCCCATATGTTATACTTTCCAAAACACGATATTTCAAATCAGAATTTCAAAAATGGCATTGTCAAATCTACTGCTGTTGATTTCTGAGCTTTGGAAATATTCATTCTTTTTAACAGTGCAACCCTTCGTTCACATCTGTCACTTACAATGTGAGAGATATAATAAAGTAGAAATTTTCACTTTAGTCATTCTCGTAGGTATGCATTCACAGGCTGTCACTAATATGTCAATGTTCCAATGACAGTACTTTTTGTCTTATACCTCATAAATCTGTTTTCTCTAGAATCAGAAAATGAGGATATTAAATGAGCTCTTGGCTTACCATTGACAGGGCCTATCATTCTAAAGGACCCAAATGTATCAGAGGTAAATTGAGGTCAGTTATACTTGCTTTGGCCTATATATTTTAGAAGCAATAATTGGCTATATTTGTCTTTTTATACCTGATATGTGTA
This sequence comes from Peromyscus eremicus, assembly GCF_949786415.1. Classification (NCBI taxonomy): domain Eukaryota; kingdom Metazoa; phylum Chordata; class Mammalia; order Rodentia; family Cricetidae; genus Peromyscus; species Peromyscus eremicus. The sequence continues at coordinate 33,683,393 of NC_081419.1, read as the reverse complement.
TTGAAGATCTGAGAATGACATCCCAGTGTATGATACACTGGTATGATGAAGGCTTTCATATGAAGTATAACCAAGATATTGCTGACCTTCTCTTCATCCTGACTCCACTCCCAAATCACAAAATGTGTTTTCTCTGAGCTTCTATCATTCATTTAAAGACAAGACCCCACAGAAGATTAAGTAAGGACAAAATATACTAGAGGTGACACGACAAACAGGAGTTTTCAGATCAACTCTGTAGAAGAACACTGTTTATTCTTTGGGAATGGTCATATCTCACAAAAAGTTGCTGCTCTTGTTGTAACAGTACCTATAGTCCCTTCACAGGACAGAGGATGACTTAGGAATCCATTTCAAACATATTATTTTGAGAAAGTAGACAGATCTCCTCACAGACTTATCTGCACAGGCTATTAAAACATATGTACACATGAGGTTATCTGTACACACAAATAAAAAATCTTGTCTCACAATAATCTATTTACATGCCAAAAATATTATGTTGTGTTGTATCTATAAATTAAAACTGTACCATCTTTAAAATTTTACTGCAGAAAATATGTGTCATGATATGGACAAGACTCGTATCATACTAAATAGCATCAGAAACAATGTTCTAAAATAAGCTCTTTCTTTAAAACACTAAAAGATTTAAATAATATATATGTAACGGGGAAGATTACCAGAGGCTCTAATTTTATACTGTATTATGTTCATTTTTTAAATCGGTTCAAAATTACTTAATAATATAATATCAGCTATCTACTAACCAAAAATTGGCTAGAGCAAAAATGAGTATCATTTGTACTTTACAGTGACAAATACAGAGTAATATCAGGATGTATTTACACATCATGGAGAAGGATAATGGACTGATAGGCTTGTAAAAAGAAACCAAAAGTCTTAAAGTATGTACCATAACAAGTAGAAGATAGTATTATAGAATTAGAGTTTGTTCTTTTTTAGTTATTTTATTTGGGGGGTTATAACATAATTACATTTCTTCACTCCAATCCCTCCCATATATACCTCCCTACTCTCCTTCAAATTCATGGTGTTTGAATCCACTAATTGTTATTGCACACACACACACACACACACACACACACACACACACACACACACATACACAGACATGCATTTATGTATCTACATGCATACTCTTAAATATAACCTAGTCAATTCACATAATGTTATTTGTTGTTTGCAGACTGAGCCTTTGGATCAGACAACCAATTGATGTGTTCTTCCACCAGGAAGAACATTTCTCTTGCACCCAGCCTTCCTTAGGTGTCTATAGTTCTTTGCGTAGGGTTGAGTCCTTGTGGGCTTTTCCCTGTCAACCTTGGCATGTTCACTGGTGTCAACCTTGTCCAGCTCACTTTTGGGTGTGCTGGTGGTGAGACTTTATGGGTGTAGCTTCTTACAGGAAACTTCTTCACAGGAAATCATTTACAAATCATAAATCAAACAGTCAGAAGATAGACACAGACAAGCAGCAAGATTATTGCATTATTTTTAGGAAAAAAACAAATTCCTATATGAGCATAAAACTCTTATTTTTCAGGTCACACTCTTCCTTACAAAGCATTCACACATCCATTAATGTCACACCACTTGCACAATAAGAGGCTGTTTGGCACATGTTACCATCACAAATGTTTCCTGGAAACATTTGGCCCAACTTTCAAGTGTTCACTAATGTAATAAAATAATGATGAAATATGAAATCATTTCCTTCTACATTAAGAATGAACGTCCTCATTCAAAAGCCCTAATCTTGTAACGGACCTAGTAAGTGGTTTAATTTCAGTTTAAGTAGGAAATCTTCTCATAACTCTACTTCTAATACATAGATTAAAATCAGAGAAAAAAAACATAAATCATTTGTAAGAGAAAACACCAATTTTGACTACATATGTTTTGAGGACCCTCTTTGATAAGGATATTTCAAGCAGAACAATGGCCAATCTAATAGATCTCTCTGTATAATAACTATTTTAATTATGAACTATTTCTAAGATAGGCCATGAGCAGCTCTTGTATTAAATATATCACCACAGTTATGACTTAGCTACTTAGAAAAAAAATCACTCCCTTCAATCAGAAAAGAACACTACATTCATGGACCACATGATATGTATGTAGATATATTTATTTAAATAAATTCTGAGCGGGACATTTCATTATGTAGCTAAATAAATATCAGATCTGACCCACATTACCTAATACTTGTCAAAGATAAGTGAAGGCAAGTAATATTTAATGGCTTCTTATGATTTCATGGTAGAAATAAAACATGTTTGACAAAAAATTTCAATTAAAAGATGATAAGATGATATTGAATCAAACGTGAGAATAAGAAGGACCATGTCAGTTGTGTAATCTATTTTAAATAGTAAAATTAATAGACTTACTTGAGGACAGTTGTATTGAATGTTTATGTTTGGCCCTGGTGCCTGACTCTTATCACATCCAGACTGCTCAGTGTTTTGCATCGCTGATGCCTCTATTCACACCAGTACATACTCAGCCCTGCCTTTTGACTTCTGGATGACAAGATACTGGCAGGGTATTGACAGCAAGTGATGGCTGAGTATCAAGGGCCATGATTTCTTATCTGTGTGGTACCCAAGGCTGAATCTATGCACCCAACTTTTAATCTTTGACTTTGGACTGAAGAACTATGTTGGAATTATAAAAGAGTATGGGGAACTAAATTTATTTGTATTATAAGATGGTCATTTACCTTTGGAGAAAAGGAACAGAAGTTTTTTTCTTAATGCTGATGAGTTAGGAGTCAACTAGACAAGTTTCAATAGTTAATGTTGGTTTTCAATTTAATGGGCTAAAGAGTCCCATAGATGGTAAGCTTCTGAGACTGTCCTTGAGACATCATCTAAATGAAGTTAACTAAGGTGGGTTAAGACCCACGTTACCTGCAGACAATAGAGTGCTGGGATCTTGGGCTGAATCAAAGCAGGAGAATAACAGCTAAACACAAGCATTTATTGGCTTTCGTTCCCCGATTGCAGGTGCAATGTGACCAGGTACCCTGACCTCCTCTTCATGATTGCCTTGCTATTATGGACTGAAATGTGGATTTGTTCACCAGGAAAAAACTTGCTTGACTGGCTTGTGTCCTATTTTTTTTTCACAACAAGGAGATAACTAATTATGCCCCTAATGTGAAACCACCCACCTGTCCTCTCTGAACTGTTCACACCTGTGTAAATAGTCACTGCATTACACTGTAGACACTAGTTTCTTGAACTATATGGTATTTTCCTAATGACAGAGTTTTTTTTAAGGCATTTTAGGGAATTGTAACGAATTTCCCACTTATATGACAAAGGCTATGGTTAAATCACTGTGGCAATAAGCAAGCCATTTCTTTCTGGATTGGATACCACCCTAAGTGTATATACAGTTTCCTAATATTCACAAAAATTTCATTTTGGTCCTGTTATTTGATCAATTAAATTACATGTGTAAAGAGCTGTAGGGAACTATGCTTATACCTCGAAAAAATGATATAGAGATATTTCAAAACCAAAGACAGAAAAATTAAAAGAAAGTTTAAAATTTTTAATATTTACTTTTTTTTTACTTTGTAAACCATTATATGTTTTCCTAGGGCGCTAGCTTCACTTTTGAGAAACCAATGAAAATAAAATGATGATAATATGTATTGCTCCTGCTTTTAAACTATGTTTTATCACCATATTTCATTGGCTGTTGTAGGTACCATTCCACTTTAACTATCACTTATTGATGTTAGTATGGAATTGGCCTTCTTCATTATCCTTAGTAGCTCAATATGAAGAAAAAGGACACATCAGAATAGGATTTCTATGTTCTACACTCTAGATACAGTGCAAAGGTTAGATAAACTTAGCTATCTTTCCTAGCAATCTCACTGCCCCACTCTGTGGATTGTGTTATTTAAGCCATTGTCTGTATGTGCATGAAAGAGTGTGTAGTCTTGAGTGGACTCTGAACAAAACAAAAATACAGGAGATGACTTGGGAAGATAGGATGCATAGAAAGGAATCATGAAAAATCCATTTCATATTTTTATTATAAATATCCATCAGAACTGGAATACTTGAAGTAAGATTGAAATCTTACAGGAAAAAATATTAAGGTTAATCAGTGTTTGGAAGATTTGTAGTACAGAATTACAAAAAGTAACTGTAAGAAGGTATTCCCACATCTCAGTAGTAAATTCAGAAATAAAGTTTTATATGATTCTTCAATTCAGATGTCAAATAAAAATATCTGCATTTTGCCGGGCGGTGGTGGCGCACGCCTTTAATCCCAGCACTCGGGAGGCAGAGGCAGGCGGATCTTTGTGAGTTCAAGGCCAGCCTGGTCTACAAAGTGAGATCCAGGAAAGGCACAAAGCTACACAGAGAAACCCTGTCTCGAAAAACCAAAAAAAAAAAAAAAAAAAAAAAAAAAAAAAAAAAAAAAAAAATCTGCATTTCCTCCTTTCTTGGTTTCCCTTTTTCCTTCTTTAATCTTCAAAGATTTTTTTTCAAAATTTCTTGCAATAATTTCAGATCTTCAAAATAAACTGCGGGAGATCTGTTACAGAGACACTGTGACAAGAATATTACTTACTAATACACATTTTCCATGGGAAAAATATTTCCGGTAGAAGAAAAAAAGCACAATATTATACTCTAAGTGCTAAGTTCAGAAATAAGATATCAAATCACTACTTGTCTCCCACCACTGACCCTTACTTGTACATTTCAAGTATTTCAGTTGTTAATTGGTCCTCTGTATAAACCAGCTGTTTATCTGGTAGGTACTCATTGTTATAAATCTTACTACTCACCATTAATTTATATGGAGCTTTCTGTTTTCCAGGCCTCTGGACACTTTCTATTAGATAATATACTAATAAAAAGATCTAGGATAAAATCAATGTTCTGTAATAAAGCATAACTTTATTTAATGGTCAAAATAAATAAATAGAATGTGGTAAACTGAATAATGCAAGCATATCATTAACATTTCAGTCGTGAGTCATGTACCACCCCTACCTTTATGAAAGACCTGAATCTAAGAGTTCAACCATTCAGAACACACAGGATCTAAGTCAACATTCATCTCATATGCATTTACTGAAAGATCCAAGAATATATGCTAATATGAACACCAAAATGTGATTGTAAAAGTTGGACTCTCAGGGCTGGAAAGATGGCTCAGAGGTTAAGAGCACTGCTTGCTCTTCCAAAGGTTCGGAGTTCAATTCCCAGCAACCACATGGTGGTTCACAACCATCTGTAATGAGATCTGGTGCCCTCTTCTGGCCTGCAGGAATATGTGCAGACAAAACACTGTATACATAATAAGTAAATAAATCTTAAAAAAAAAAAAAAAAAAAAAGCCGGGCGGTGGTGGCGCACGCCTTTAATCCCAGCACTCGGGAGGCAGAGGCAGGCGGATCTCTGTGAGTTCGAGGCCAGCCTGGGCTACCAAGTGAGTTCCAGGAAAAGGCGCAAAGCTACACAGAGAAACCCTGTCTCGAAAAACAAAAAACAAAAAAAAAAAAAAAAAAAAGTTGGACTCTCGCCAGAGAAGTAGGCAGGCTAGCAGCAGATTTCACCTTTGCCTTGCTCCTCCAAATTCAAGTCCCCAGGATCACCCTCTTCTGTGTAGGAGACCACTTGCTGCTGCCTCCCCTTTCTCTCTGTCCCCATGGCCAATGGATCATTTGGACCTTCTCCTACCACCTTCCTTTCCTCCACTTATCGCTTTCTAACAGCTCCCAAATCCAGCAGGCGTTCCCGGGGAACGCCCAGGCTACTCCCGCCAGGGAAGGAGGGAGGCTAACCAGATCTTCACCACCCATTCCTCTCCTAATCCTTTCAGCCAGTCTCACCCACACCTCTATAGCAAACCACTTACTGTGGCGTCCCCTTTCTCTCTGATGCCAATCGATCACACAGATCTTCCCTTCCAAACTTCCTTCCCCTGATTCTTCACTGTATTCCAGGCCTCAACTGCAGCAGCCATTCTCTGAGAACACAAAGGCTACTCTGAGGGAAGCAGGTAGGCTACCTGAAGATTTTCTCTTCTATCTCTCTTTTTCAAATCTAATCCCCCAGTCTCATCCCATACAGACTGCCATCTGTGGCTTCCCCTTCCTCTCTGACCCCCCATCTCCAAAGGAGAGCAAAGAACTTCACCTCTAAACTTCATTCCACCCACTCATCACAGTGTCTTACCCTCTCAGCATTCCCTGGGAACCCATAAGCCAGCTGGCCAGTGAAGCAGGGAGGCCACATAGAGACTCCCTCCTTCTTAGTTCTAGCTTCACTCCTCCAAATCCAGTCCTCCAGTTTCACTCACATCTCTGTAGCAGACCACCTGCTGCAGGCTCCACTTTCTCTCTGTCCCATCTCCAGAGGATCAGGATCATGTACATCTCTTTCTCCAATGTTTTCCCCCACTCATCCCTTAGTCTCAGCACAGCAGTCCTTCCCTGGGAATGCACCAGCCAAGCCTACCAGAGAAGCTAGTAGGCCAGCAAAGCAGGTAGGTGAGCTTCAGATCTTCACTCTCCCTCAATCTCCTCCATATCTGATCCACCAGTTTTATCCTCAGATTTGTAGCAGACTACTTATTTCCTACCTGCTGTGGAACCCTTCAGTCCCTGTTCTCCCCCAATCCCCATCCCTCGGGCTATTCCCTTCCCAAAGTGTCAGCTCCCAATACCTAGAAACACATTTTACCAAGAACCTGCAGACCTCACTCACCTAGCAGGATCTCCGACAACACACTGCCACCACACCCTTCTAAGAAACGGAGAAAGCAACAGACTCCAAGGAACTAAGCATTCACCCAACAAAGATGAGACCAGATATCAGCACCTAGAGTTTCAATCTTACCAAAACCAGATGCCCAGTCACCAGCATAAGAACACAGTAACAGCCAGAAAAATAGGTCTCCACTATAGCCCACCAATCCTACTATAGTACACCCTGAGAACTGTAACATAGACATAAGACAAAGATCTTAAAGTAGCCTTTATAAAAATGATAGAGGTCATTAAAGACGAAATGTATAGATCCCTTAAAGGAATCTATGAAAACACGAACAGACAGTGATGGAAAAGGAATAAAACAGTTAAAGAAGTAAAAGTGTAAATAGAATCTGTATTTCTTGTGGCTTCTCTTGGTCTCATTTCTTCTGTTTATTTGTTTCCTATTCAATGTGCTAGGTTTTTAAAATCTTATTATACTTTATTATCCCTTAGAAGCAAGTTTGTTGCTGGGCGGTGGTGGCGCACGCCTTTAATCCCAGCACTCGGGAGGCAGAGGCAGGCGGATCTCTGTGAGTTCGAGGCCAGCCTGGGCTACCAAGTGAGTCCCAGGAAAGGCGCAAAGCTACACAGAGAAACCCTGTCTCGAAAAACCAAAACCAAAAAAAAAAAAAAAAAAGAAGCAAGTTTGTTTTCAAAGGAGAGATAGAAAGGGGGTGGATTTGGATTGGAGGGCTGGTGGGGAGGAACTAAGAGGAGTACAGGGCTGGGAAGCCATAATCAGGATATATTCTGTGAGGAAGAAAAATCTATTTTCAATAAAAGGAAAAATATGTGATTGTAAAAATTAATATAATAGGCAATAATGGGTAAAATTTAACATCAAATGCATGAATATGTTTTAATGCTTCTCATCAACATGAAATACTGTTAAAGTCACTGTGGCTTCTACCATCTAAAACTTATTTTTATACTTAAGTCTTGCATATCTCAAAACATTAAGGGCATATTGTGGGCAGTTACACACATAAAAAGCTATATATTGAAGTAGGAATACCCTAATTTCTGTATTGTTTGCTCTTACAACCTTTAACATGTCTTTTCATACATAGTAAATGTATTACACATGTGATTTTACATTTCTTCAAATATATATATATATATATATATATATATATATATATATATATATATATATATATATACATGTACTCAAACTTAATTTTCAGTAATAATGTCTAAATTAGTTTTATTGATACTGCTTTTTAGTAATATTTAATGACTCAACTTTGTTTTCTCACAGCAATTTATAGAAGTACTTGATTTTCATTACATGTATTGCCAGTTTAAATCCTATACTAGTTAATATAAAACCAATGTAAATTTTTTATTAGAGATTCTGCAACTGAAGTAAATATTCAAGGTAACTGTAAAGCCTTTGGAGAATGGTTCCCAGGAAATTATTTTACTAGAATGAAACATCAGATTCCTCTGGCATACTTGACTTCAGTATTTAGTAATAGACTGAGATTTCTACAGGAACAATACCAGCAGTAACTTTTGGAAATAGCTTTATACTTCTTTTATATCGCAGGTTAATGTCACTCAACAGATAATTTTAGTGCAGTTCAAAGAAATAGCTCTTTATTTTGCTTTTGTGGAGAAGTAAATTTAATACATACTATTATATTGTTATATTTCTAGTTATTTTGTGCTTTCTCCTATGTAAAACTTTCTTGAATTTTTCATTTTTTTATTTATGCTTTAAAAACTTAAAAAAAATACTTTAATGATTTCAAATTTACCTTTATGTGAAAAGATGGACATTCTATTTGAAGTGACCTTTGATATTATTTATTGACCAAATGTTAGTCCATGTCCAGATGCAGCAGACCAAAACATTTAACTCTACCATAGACACAGGTTTCCTGCCTTCCTACATTGCTCACCCAGGTCTCTTTTCTTCTGTTTACTGTGCAATTCTCTGCATGATCTTATGGGAAACCAGATGACTAAAAAGAGTCAATCTGGTTAGCAGCATGAGTCACATGTTAAAGATTATATTGCATTCTTCCAAACCAAAAAAAAAAAATCTCCATAGCTTATAGAAATATACAATCACAGTATCTCCATTCCAGCTTGTAGATGTAACCAACCGTCTTATTAAATAAGAAACACAGAGCCGATTCAGAGAAGAAAGCCAAGAGGTCAGAACTAAGAGCCTTACCCTTCCTGCTTCAGCTATCCTGCTTCAGCCAAGAGAGCTCTCCGAAAAAGAGGCCTACTTCCTGTGTGTATGTCTTTAAATAGTCTAGATGTTCTGCCTTCTCATTGGTTGTAAACTAAACACGTGACTGCCTTGTCATTGCCTGTATGTACCGCCCTCCAGGTCCTTAAAGGCGTGCGCCACCACCGCCATGCACTTGCTATGGCTCTATAACTCTGACCCCCAGGCAACTTTATTTATTAACATACAATTAAAATCACATTTCAGTACAAGTAAAATACCACCACATTTCTCCTTTTCTATTTTAATAAAAAGAGAAAAAAAAAGAAAAAGGTTATAACTAACAAAAGAAAAACTATATACAAAAGTACAATAACTATATACAATATATACAAATAATAAATGTCTAAACAATGTCTAGTCCATTTGTATTTGACAAATTCAGAGATGATAATTTCATTATCCTATTTTGTTAAGTCCAAAATGTATCTAATTCATTTTTTATCCTAATTAATCTTCAACTAACTAACCTTTAACTATAACTAACTAATCTTCAACTCCCTCAGAGACCCAAGAAGGAAATAATATTAGCTAACAAAAATAAAAACAGAAAGTGCATGCAAGCAACTTCCAAAAAATTTGTGAGTTGACAGAAACAGCCAACTGCCTGGACAGTCACCTGAGGTTTCTCCGAAATGCTGGGGCATCATCTTCAGCCTATATAGGCTTAGCATATCTGACAGACTCATTTGTGAAGTAGGATGTACACAAGGTCAACAGTTCAACCTCACATTGGGTGAGAGCAGTCCATGCATCAGAAACATCTGAATTCCAATAATGTCATGTCATGATTCAGGATTTTAAATTCTGGAAAATGTTGATGGTTTTTTAGTTCAGCTCTCCATTCAGATTTGTCCTGACTGTGGGCCAGGCAGGGAAACTCTAGCTACAAATGGCGTCCAACGTGGTGGCAAGAGTTTCCACCTAAAAACTAAAAAAAAGATTCTAAAACGGAGCTAAAAACAGTTCCTAGTTGTCTCTTTCAAGCTAACGGCAGCCTACATGTTTGAGCTACTATGGCGGGTTCCTGGCGTGCATGCTCGACTTGCAATGTGGCGGGAATGAGGCCTCTGCAAATGACACATTAAGCTGTGTGGTGGATTTAGCCTTTGCTAGTACAAAACAAAAAAAAAAAAAAAAAAAAAGAGGTTTCTGGGCTACACGCTGCTTTGATAGAAGCATAGACCCACTATTTCTGAGAGTTGATGGCTCCCAGAGCTGGCGGAAAATGTACTACCGCCATGTTGGGAAGCTGAAGTGGGCGGAACCAGCAGCCACAGCGCCAGCGCTGTTTCAGGCTTAGAAGGCTACAGTTTAAAGCAATAGGCTCAAGCTAATATAAAAAAATAAGCCACGTAAAGATGGCTACCACACAGAGAATCTGGATTATGTTCTCTTCGATATTCGTAACTAAAAAAAAACATTTGATTACAAAAGCTGTTGAGTTATGCCAAAATGTATATTTTAAAGGTACCTTGACTTCAAAATTTGGATGTAAGGATATGTTGCTTTGGAAAGGAGGCTCTGCTTTTGTTTCCACAGAAAGCCAGAGGCTATGGATTCGTTCCAGATTAAGATACATTAGGTTTGACCAGCCAAGACCACCTGAAAGGTCTCCGATGACGCCATGGCCCAGATGATCTAACATCCAGAACCATTTCAAGGCAACTGGCTCAGACGATACACCCTCATGGACTACTCCATAATCCTAAAATATTCTTTATGTCCCCATAAGATACAGCGCCCCCCTCCAGCAGGAAGTAGTAAGAGAAGCTACACCCAAATTCCCAAATATACCAAGCTGACTTTGGAGATATGTAAAGGATAAAACCTTCCTTTTTAAGAAAAGAAAAGGGGAAGTGCTGTGGGATGGTCTGTATGTCAAATGTGTTGCTGATTGGTCAATAAATAAATCACTGATTGGCCAATGGCCAGGCAGGAAGTATAGGCGGGACGAACAGAGAGGAGAATTGCGAGAACAGGAAGCTAGATGGGGGAGACACTGCCAGCTGCCACCATGACAAGCCGCATATGAAGATCCCGGTAAGCCACAAGCCATGTGGCAAGGTATAGATTTATGGAAATGGATTAATTTAAGCTATAAGAATAGCTAGCAAGAAGCCTGCCACGGCCATACAGTTTGTAACCAATATAAGTCTCTATGTTTATTTGGTTGGGTCTGAGCAGCTGTGGGACTGGCGGGTGACAAAGATTTGTCCTGACTGTGGGCCAGGCAGGGAAACTCTAGCTACACCAGCTATTTTGGATTCTTTAATTTATCAATAACATACAAACTTTTGAATAGGAAATATCTTAGAGGATATATTTCTAATTATCTTGCATATATTGTGCTACAAATTAGAGCTTGGCATAAATTTGTATCTCAAATTAAGGGTCATGATATTAACAATCATTTATGATAGCTTAAACACTAAGAAGTTTTGTTGCTAGGGGAAACGGAATGAGTAAAGACCAAGGGGTTTAGGGAAGTTACACTGTATTGAGAATCACATTCAGTGAGACTCACAAGAATATAGCAACATCCTTCCTATTTTGGTAACTGACTCTTCAAATAAGTTACCTCACTGCTATGGAATAATGTTTTTGTACACTGATCAAATAAAATGCTGATTGGACAGTAGCCAAGCAGGAAATATTGGCAGGATAAGCAGATAAGGAGAATTCTGGGAAGAGGAAGGCTGAGTCAGGAGATGCCAGCCCGCTGTCCAGGGAGCAGTATGTAATGTAAAGTCATAGAACATGTGGTGACATATAGATTAACAGAAATGGGCTGAGTTTAAGTGTAAGAGCTAGTCAGTAGCGAGCCTGAGCTAATGGCCAAGCAGTTTTAATTCATATAAGCCTTTGTGTATTTACTTGGGTCTGAGTGGCTGCAGACCGGGCAGTATATAGAAAGACTTTCTCCTACAAATGGCACCCAATGTTGGGTCTAAAACCTGAGAAAGCTTTAAAAAAAAAAAAGACTCTAAAATGGAGCTAAAAACAGCTTCCTAGTTGTGTCTCTCGGGCCAGCCGTGAGCTACAGTGTAGTGGGTTTGCAGTCCCATGTGGCCTTAAATGCAACATGGTGGATTTATGCCCTGGTACACAATGGCTTCTCCAAGCCATACAGTGCACTACATTATAATAGATTTAGCTTTTGCTAGTACGAAAAAAAAGAAGTTTCTGGGCTACACACTGATGGATGGAAGTATAGACCCCTGCTTACCATAGTCAGAGGTGAGCCTGGTTGCCAGAGCGTAGTTCTGCCATATTGAGAAGCTGAGGTGGGCAGAGCCAGCAGCCAAAGCTGCGATTTCAGTCCTAGTAATGCTGCAGTTTAAAGCAACAGATTCCCAATAAGGCAGATTCAGATGGAACAAGACTTTCAATGGATTACAGTGTATATAAAAATGTACATAGTCTTGGAAGAGAGAAGAAAATAAATATAGACAGTTATATAAAGAAATAGTTTGAAAAATAGTCTTTAAAGTGATAGTAAAGGAAGTATAAAAAATAAGCCACATAAAGATGGATATTACAGAGAGAATCTGGACTGTGTTGTCTTAGATATTTTTAACTGCAGAAAGACGTTGGATTATAAAGGCTGCTAAATTAAGCCTATATATATTTTAAAGATTTCTTGACTTCAAAATTTGGATTTAAGGATATGTTGCTTTGGAAAGGAGCGTCTGCTTTTGTTTCCACAGGAAGCAAGAGGCTACGGATTTGTTACAGATTAAGATACATCAGGTTTGACCAGCCAAGACCCCTGAAAGTTCTCCAATAACATCATGGCTCAGATCATCCACCATCCAAAATCAACTTCAAGGCAACTGGCTCAGAGAATACAGCCTCACAGACTACTCCAGTCAGGACTTGACCATAATCCTAAAATTTTCTTTATGTCCCCATAAGATTACAAATGCCCTCTATCAGCAGGAAGTAGCCTAAAAAACTATGCCAACACTTCCAATAAAATGAATTATGGATGTTTGTCTTTATTTAGGTTGTTGGTAAAAAAACTGTTATTGGTCATCGTCAATATCTTTCTAGAAGAAGAAAGGGGGATATGATATAGAAATATAGGATATAGATAGGATAAAAGGGTGGATTGTTGAACCTACTTTTAAAGAGCAACTTATTTAAAATGTTTTAAATTGGTATAGATTTTAGTTTATTGATACAAATTTCAAGTCAATTTTGTTATATTGTATGTATACTACTTTTAAGGTATTATGCTTATGTAACTCATTTAAACTGTAATGGGTAATTAAGAGATACAGATTAATAATTAGTCTTCTATGATAATAAAATTAATAGTCATATTAGTTTAGTTTTCTAGGTATACATAGATATATTTCAGATATATAGGTAATCTTCAAACACTTCAAAGGCCTACAGAATATGGCATTTAAAATATTTTAAAAACTTGGACTTTCTGGACAGTGAGACTCATCTGCTTCTGGTAGAACCGATTTACTTCAGAGAGAAAGATGGGCATCGAAGATACTCTCTGTGGAGCTTATCTTCTTCTTGGCGAAAATAGTCATTTGGGCAAGAAATTGTTCTTGCCTGGACTTTTTGACAAAATATTGTATTGACTGGACATGCAGGACCCATGGAAAGGTGACCACTGAATTTTGCAAGGCGAGAGAGATGGTCCTTCAGCTTCCTGCTTTACAGAGAAGACTACCAGACATTCTACAGGACACAGAGAAAAAAATTACTGAGATACTAGACCTATGGGCTGAAGATGGATGCCCCAACATTACAGAGGAGCTCTGGATGACTGTCCAGGCAAGCAGCTGTCTCTTTCATTCTAGATTTTGGATGTTGCTTATAATGTTCTTCTTGTTTACTTATATAATATTGTATCCTTCTGAGGTCTTTGATGTAGGTGAAGACTAGATAGTTATGGTTTTCCTTGGTTATGATAAGAGAAAAGATAGATATCAAAACTTTAGACTCATAAATATAGGATAGATAGAATATTTTCTTTAATTGTGCCAAATACAAATAGACTTGATATTATAACTGTAACTCTTACTTGATAACTGATATATGTAAATTTACTATGTTAATGTTAAAACCTTCCTTTTTAATTAGACAGAAAAGGTGGAATGCTGTGGAATAATGCTTTTGTACACTGGTTTAATAAAACGTTGATTGGCCAGTAGCCAAGTAGGAAGTATAGACAGGATAAGCAGAAAAGGAGAATTCTAGGAAAAAGGCTGAATCAGGAGACACCAGCCCACTATCTAGGGAGCAGCATGTAATGGCACACAGATAAAGCCAAAGAACACGTGGCAACATATAGATTAATAGAAATGGGCTGAGTTTAAGTGTAAGAGCTAGTCAGTAGAAAGCTTGAGCTAATGGCCGAGCAGCTTTAATTAATATAAGTCTCTTTTTATTTACTTGGGTCTGAGTGGCTGCAGACCAGTCAGGACAGAAAAATTTCCAGCTATACCTCACCAAAGAATAGTGATAGATTTATCAGGTTGAAATATTGCAGAAGGTAAACATCTCCCTTGTGAGAGGAAGTCACAAGGTACATTCTGCATTTATGAATAAGATATCTGTGACATCAAATCCAACTGGCCTCTCTAATTGGACTGAAGACCCATTCAACAAAAAGGAAATCACTCCTGGCTCTGGAAACCAAGGCAACTATTCAGGGATAGTGAAGTCATGGATCTTGGAGGAGAATCTATATCTACCACTTTCTAAATCAGTACAATCCCAACTACCTTCTAAATATGTGTCCTTATACCCTCACCAAGGAAACATCTCTTTGCAACAAAATGGGGAGCCAATTACAGAAAACCACAACCAATTAATATAGAGTTGTCAATCCCAGTGGATACATATACAAAACAACTCCCCCATCTTAGACTCAGGAAACATTGCAAAACGTAGGGAGCAGTAAGATTGTAAGAATCAGAGGATCAAGGAATTTGCTATGATATTATGTATCTTACATATATCAGAAGCTAAACCCATTAAAATCTAACATGACTATCTAACCATGAGCTGAACAAGGATTACAACAATAGACAGGCTAAAGCGGATGGGAAAGACTATGAAGCCTCAACCCCTCACAAGAACTTCAGGTAACCATGGAATGCTGGGAGCGAAAGAAATAATCTTTCTCAGTAAAGACGACACCAATACCAAATTGTCAGCTCTTCAAACATTCATGCAAGTATCAGTATACAGACAGAATGAGTTATATTTAATAATATACATGCATACACTTATATGAATGTAATAGTAATTAATGAAAAAGCAGTCATGAATTTGAAAGAGAACATGGAGAGATATATGGGAGGGTTTGTAAGGAGGAAATGGAAAAGAGAAATAACATAATTATAATAAATCTCAAAAATAAAATTAAAATGAATGAGCTGTCAGTGAAGGAGCAAAAATTTGCACTGTAATTGTTCAGTGACCTTCTTTCTTATTGGTCATATTTAAATACTGAGACAAGGAAAATGGAAATAGGAAAGATGGAACCATTGATAAGCTTAACTATACAAGGCTCAAAATTATATATTTCCTCACAGAGTCCAAATTAAAAAGATTAGTTTATGAAATTTTCCTTAAATTTTTCCATAGTTTCCCATTTGTTTCAAATCTAATATGAATCCCACTTTCTCTCATTCTGTACAAATCCAAGGCATATTTTTGTGTGGTTCTTTTTGTATCAGGACAGTATATAATTCAAATATTTCCTTTCTGACATTTGTAGTAATCTTTCACAAACCTGTTCTAAGTCCTTACTTTATGTATATTACACAATTATAACTGTTTAGTTAAAAAATAGGCATTTATTTCTATCCTTGTGGTATGAAAAACTGTCTCAGTTCAGTTCAACAAGTATTCACTGACTCTGGCTAGCTCCATAGAAAATTCTGGAGGTAGTAGTGAACACACAGTTAAAAACATTTGTATGGCCGGGCAGTGGTGGCGCACACCTTTAATCCCAGCACTCGGGAGGCAGAGCCAGGCGGATCTCAGTGAGTTCGAGGCTAGCCTGGTCTCCAAAGCGAGTTCCAGGAAAGGCGCAAAGCTACACAGAGAAACCCTGTCTCGAAAAACCAAAAAAAAAAAAAAAAAGAAAAAACAAAACAAAAAAACAAACCAAAAAACATTTGAATGAATTAGAGAATATTTATCCTGTGTTTCATGCTTCTTAGAATACTGCGAATTCTGTAGTTCTAAACTTCCAGCTATGTTTAAGCTTTCATTTGCTCCTATGATATTCTTTCTTCCTAGGAGCACTAGATAATATTCAGGGTCAATTGTGTTCTTGTCCAACAAAACCAAATGTGAAAAGCTAACATATTATGCTGTGCTCATTATGCAGGTACTATTCTAAGCAGGTTTAAAAATATTAACTCATTGAAGCTTCATGACTACCCAAGAGTTGGGTATATTTTTATAATGTCCTTGTCCCAGCATACTGGAAGATGAAGCACAGAGTACATAAAACACTTCCAAGCTTGCTTTGATCAATGCCTGGGAGTTTATGTTATTTACTGTTATCTGTCTAGAAGCTCTTTACTAAGAATTAGGAGCAGTGACTTTAATATGACTACCCAATTATGAGTTCAATAGCTGCCCAAAACTCAATTCAGAATATTGTGTCTAATTCAAACCATGTCATATACTTAAAAATCAATTAAAAGTCATCAAATCCAATTATGTAATTCTCAGAGAATGGCATTTCTCATTTTCTTCAATAATTTAACTTAATCTCATTGTCTTTGACTTAAAATATTTCCCTTTAATACAGCACAAGCAATTCTTCATGTTAAATTGGAAAAAAAATCACATCAGTTAAAAAATAATTAAATAATACCTTCCAGTGGAAGACATAAAGTATTAACAAAATCCAGTACATACTTTATTATTCTATAATTCCGTGACTCTTCTGAGTTGTGATAAATCACAGGGTCTGTATTCAAATATTTCAATGGGAAAAGTGATTTTTCATGATAATACAATTACTCCTTAGGAACCACAAAATTCTATTCAGCGTTTGGAATTGTCTGCATATCATTGCTTATACAGAGACCTATACCAGAGAATCAAAGAATGACCTTTACTGCATGAGAATATATAAATCAAGTTAAGACATAATGGAAGAGGTAATGATTCTTATTTTTCAACTATTGTTTTAGCCTATGAATACATTCCTCCCACAAGACGACAGAAGGCCCTGTGGTTTCTCCTTTACCAATAAGAAAAACATGCTTGTAAATGGGATATAGAGGTACCTGATCTATCATTTCTTATTTTATCATAATTTCATAAATCATCTTAGTCTCCACTTTACAATTAGCCTTTTCCTAGGACTGTGAAGTAGATTCTAATTATACTCCCTTTGGGGAGTAAAAGAAAAAAAGTAAAATCTGATATATTTCTCATTTTATGTATTCTATTTTTTGTGGTGTTGGAGTTCAAACCAAGAGATTTACTCATATTATGAAAGAATTTTACACTACTGTTAATTCAGATTTGTAGACCTATTACTAAATAACCATTGATTGCCTAGATTTACCTCTTTAGTGGTATTACTTATTACAATAAGGTAACAACTTAATGTATCCAGTTCAGTAGTTTTGATAGCTAGATACACTTTACATAACCACTACAACAAACGTAGAGGATAAATGTCATTCTCCAGAAGTATCATTGTACTTCTTCTTACAGTAAGCCCCCACACAAGCACCCCATTGATATGCCTTCTGTCACCACAGTGCAAACTTGTTTCTTCCAAATAAATAGAATCACATCCAGTTGTTTGTGCTGACTTTTTCTATCTGCATATTGTTTTATGTTAATTTCCCTTTGGAGAACTTTATACGTGTTTTAATAGAATTCATTGCCCTCTCCCTGAAAAAAATCTTCTCAGATTCATGCCCCATTCCTAACTATCAAATCTGTGTCTATTTTTCTTCTCTTAAATCCTTCAAGATCAATTTGATCTGCTCAAATATATAAATATCCTTGGTTGTTTTGTCACCCAGTAAAGCATGATCGGCTTTCCAGGGGCTACACTTTCAGAGAAAACTTGTTCTTCCTCTCCAAGCAACTAATGTTTGTCAATAGCTCCTTCAATAGGAGTGGAATTATGTGCCTAAGTCATCTCTACGTGCTGAGATTTAGTCTGCCCTGGACTCACACAGTCACAGCCACAGTGAGTTTATATGGACAAGTGCCCTGTTATGTCCAGAATATATTTAGCTAGTACCTGTGGCTCTTACATTCTTTCAGCCCACTCTGAGGCTCTGATTCTTGGGAAGGGGAGTGAAGTATATATGGTGCTTTTGGGTCTGAAAATTCTGAAATATCTTATTCTCTGTGTACTGTTTTTTAATATTTTTATTAATTCATTGAGAATTTCATATAATGTATTTTGATCATATTCACTGTCTTTCCCCAGTTCCCTCACATATACTCTTTCTCCGTACTCCTCTCTATCTGTCCAATTTTGAAGGTTTTTTTTTTTTCCTTCTCTCCCTCATCAAATCCAGATTGGCGACTGACCTGGAGTATGGTTGACCTCTGGTGCTCATATTGTTAAAACTGACTCTCCCTTCCAAACAGCTATCAAACCTAACAAATTTCATGGCCACCTCTCCCCACTCCATTCTCAGAGAATGGAGGTGTGAATTTGAGAGGGTTTTGGATGGACACAGGAGGAATTGGAGTAGGTACAGTGTTAGGATTAGGGATAGGGAACAGGGTTAGTATTACCATAAGAACAAATTTGTTTGTATATAAGTATGTGTATCTGTATATGTACATGAATGTATATATGATTGTGGGTATATGTGGAGGCCAGAAGAGGGTATTATTGTGAGCTGCCCAACATGTGGCCTGGTAATCATTTCAACCTCCACAAGAGCAACAAGTACTCTTAATTTCTGAGACATCTCTCCAGCACCAGTTGTAATATATAAAAAGTGAACTGCTTGTTTATTATACATTTCTATCTTTTCAATAAATGACTATTTCATTAACTGGACATGCTTCAAACCTAGACTGAGGAAGGGCAGTGAGTATGTACCTACCGGGAATGGTGTTATGGATGGAGATGAAAAAACATTTCACATGAATTATGATTCTACTTTTTCAGAATATACTATATAAGTTAGACAAGAAAACTTCTATTTCTATTCCAATTTACTTTCATAAAAATATTTTAAGGCCATCAAGATTATTCCGTGAGTAAAAGCACTTGACTGATGACTTCAGTGGATCCTCAAGATCCACATAATGATAGGAGAGAGAGAACCGGCTCCTGAAAGTTGTCCTCAAATCTCCACGTGCTCCACATATGCCATGACAATCACACAGACACACACATACGCACATGCACATGCACACGCACACACACAAATAAATAATTTAAGATGTTTTTAAAAAGAAAAATCCACAGTGCAGTGACAAAATAATAATAAACTTCAGATTATTTTGAACTTAAAATTAGCTATTTTTATTTCTCCCTTAATACAATGTAAGATTTTGAATTGAACATGGAAGCATTTAAAGGGTGCTGTATGTTATAATGCATAACTTAAGTTGAAAGTTAGTCTTCTAAAAATACTGTATACAATCACTAAGTATTAAATTAAATACTGGGATTTGATTGAGAAAAGAACGATAAAGATGAATTGATTATAATGTGAAAAGTTCATCAACCAAATGGAAATTTTTAATCTTTATTTGGTAGGACACTTTTTCTCAACCAACCATTACTATGGAGTGTATCTGATATTTTAGTTTTACAGTAAGTATTATTACTGCTCAGGAATAGTTTTTACTCACTTGCTTTCCTAATGTGTTATTGCATTAGTGCCCATTTTAGTCAAGAGAATCTAGCATTATGTATAACAGACATGTAATATATTTTGAAGCCACCCAGCTTCATAGCAAGATTGTGAGCCAAAGAACAGCCTCAGGTGACCAGACACTACCCAAAATCTCCTTTCTCTTTGAATATTCCCTCTCTTGTTTGAGAGGAAGGTGTGCTTCATTGCCTTGGAAACTGCCTGGTGGCCTAGATTTATTAAAGGACCTTATCCAGTTGGCTTTAACAGACTGATTAACAGCACAGATTTTAAACAGAAGCAGCAAGCTGAAGAAAACGATTAATAATGATTTTTCTACACAGATCACATCCTCAGGTTTAAAGGTTCTTTGTGGTTATAAACTACAAGGTAATTCTTTACAGAACATCTTTTAAAAATCAAATGCCAAATTCTGAACATTGGAGGCTTGATGTACAGATATAGACATAAATTTGTATGACAGGGGATCTCTCTTGTCCTACAGATCAAGACAGTTTGCTCATTGTATCATAAAGCTATGGCTTTAAACAACTTTTACTCAATTTAATAGCAATATTAATGGTAGAGAGACTGAATCAATATTACCTGTGAGTGGTGTACTATGTTATACTAGTTGAATACTGACATATGTGTGCATCAGATAAGACTTTAAACACCTCACCAATGAGAAAACTATACCAAGATACATCTGTAATGTCTATTAAAGCCATATGAAATGCTTTCAACATTTTTATATCTCACAAATGACTTCTACTATTTTGTATATTATCTTGCATATAACTTTTCCAAGAATTCTCCCTCATAAAATAAGTATGAATTCTTTTACCTCTATGTGGTCTCATGGTATCCTCAATTATCAATTGAAAATACACAATTCTGTACTGTTGTTTTTCCTCATGGAAGATACAGTACTGTAGCGGTGCTTTGTAAATATTTCAGTAATATGCTAAATTGAAAATTTTAAAATATAATCATTAATATTTTAGGTTTCTGTTTCTAATCTGCAATCATTTTGCTTGAAATAGTAAAAATAAGCATAAAAGAAAAATAAAAGCAATCCAAAATCAAATTACTTATAGAGATACAATCTAAAAGAAAATATTTAGACTTCCTTACATATTCTACATCTTATTTTTCTACACTGATATTTCTTCTACAAATACGAGTTTATTGAGACATAATTGGGCTATATTATTTTCTCATAATGATGCCATACATAATGTGTTGTGTCTTTACATTTAAGGACTTAAATTTATAATTTTAAATATATAACTTTAAAATATATGTTTCACAATTTCTACACTAACTTTTCTATTGAAAAAAGCCTTTTTAATACAATAGATTCTGATCACCCTTTCCATTCCCCCAGCTCATATAAGATCCTCCTCTCCTTCCTGCTCATTTAACTCAAGCCCCTTTCTGCATCATTCTTTGTAAAAACAAACACACAAACAAACAAAATATACAATTAAAAATACAAGAAACACACACACACACACACACACACACACACACACACACACACAGCCTAACACATGAAATCACAGAATCAGATATCAGAAAATACAAGCAAAAGACCAATAAGTCAAAAAAATTCCCCCAAAAACAACATAAGACAAAATGTCGACAAAAAATGTCAATGAGTTCATTTTGTGTTGGCCATCTGCTATTGGGAATGGAGATTATCCTGAAGTATGGTTTGCACACTAAGTGAGACTCCACTGAAGAAAACTGATTTTTACTTTGCAAGTAGATGTCAACTGGGGATAGGTCTTGGTTATGGATCAAAACCCAGGCCCACTTCTCCCTCTTAGTTCTGGCACCCTGTCTAGCTTGAACTTCCCTGTACAGGCCCTGTGCATGCTGCCACAGACTTTGGGAGTTCATATGTACATCAGTCCTCCTGTGTCTGGAGGACACCCCTCTGACTCTTGGAATCTTCATGTCTCCTGTTTCACATAGCTCACTGAGTCCTCTGGGAAGATAGCTGATGAAGACATGCCATTTAGGACTGGGTGACTCAAAGCATCTAACTCTCTCCACATTGCCCAGTTGTTGGTCTCTGTGGTAAATACTGTCTACTGAAATTGGAAGCCTCTCTGATGATGGCTGAATGAGGCACTGATATATAGGTATAGCAAAATGTCATGAGGAGTCATTTTATTATTAAGTTCCTTTAGCAGCAAGTAGTATGTGATTCTTCCCTAGCTGCACAGCATACACAGTCCCAGGATCTTGGCCACTCAAGCAGTGTCAGGCATGGGCACTATCTCATAGACTTGGTCTTAATCTCAACTAGAAAGTGGTTGGTTATTCCCATTATGTTTGTGCTGTGATATGCACTATCATATCTTGCATGTAAGTAACCATTGTTGGTCAAAGGGTTTGTAGCTGGGTTGATGGTTGTCTTTCTCGTCAGGTAGCATGCAGGGTACCTTCTAGTACCATGACTAGTTGGTAGGGGTGAAGGCACTAGGTAAGCACTAATTCAACTTCTCCATGTTCAATGAGGTATGTAAGTGTTGTCTTCAATAGGAAATTACCATTAGTTTGTGGAAAGCCATCAATAGCCTTGGCAATAGCTTGGGATTCTTAGGGAATTCTATGGGACCCCTATGGCCAATGATTCAACTAGATGTATTCTATTTGTTGCAATGGAGGTTTCACTTGGTGGCAAAAGATGTCTACTTAAGGCATTGTCTTACCCTTTATTTGATGACTCCATTTGTATTTTATGTATATAGTCTAAGAAGAATCTGTAGGTTGCCATATGGCCCTTTAATTATCCCTAGTATAAGTTCTCCATCCCCTATTCCTACTCCCTTATCCCTATCTTACATCCAAGTTTATTTAATCCTCCTACTCAAGTCTCCCCTGTCTCTCCATAAATATATGTTTTATTTCCCCTTCCTTGGGAGATCCTCCCTTCCTCTGTAGTCCCTTACTTGATACCTAACCTCTGTGATTATAAAGATTTCAGCACACATATCAAAAGCTTAAAATCTAACATACAATATTTGTCCTTTTGAGTCTGGATTACCTCCCTCGAGATAATATTTTTCTAGCTCCACCCATTTAAGTGCACATTTTTTAACAGATGAATAATATTTCATTTGTGTAAATGCACTACATTTTCATTATCCATTCATCAGTTGATATATATTTAGGCCGTTTCCAATTTCTGGATATCATAAAAGGAGCAACAATGAAAATGGGAGAGTAAGTACCTCCAACATATGATGTAGGGTCCTTTGAGTATATCCTCAAGAGTAGTATAGCTGAATCTTGATGTAGATCTATCCCCAACTTCCTGAGGAAGCAACACTGATTTCCATAGTGGCTGTACAAATTTACTCTCCCACCAGCAATAAATATTTCCCATTCCCCACATCCTCAACACCATGAGCGGTCATTTGTTTTATTGATCTTTGCATTCCGAGTTGTGTGAAATGAAATCTCAAAGTAGTTTTAATTTGCACTCCCTTGATGATGCAGGATCTTGAACATTTCTTTCAGTGTTTCTCAGTCATTTGTGTTTCATCTTTGGAGAATTCTCTGCTTAGCCAGGTACCCATTTTTTAATTGGGTTATTTTTTCTTGATGTCCAGTTTTTGTGATATATAATATTTAAGAATATTTTTTTCCATTCTGTAGCATGCTGCTTTGCCAGAATGGTGATGTCCTTTGCAATACATAATCTTTTGGGTGTCATGAAGTCCTATTTATTAATTTTTGGTCTCATTTTGGCCTATGTTTTCAGTGTCTAGTTCATAAAGTCTTTTCTTATGCCTGTGAGCTCAAGTCTATACCCCTCCTTCTCTTCTATCTGACTCAGTGTAATTGGTCTTGTATTGATGTCTACAATACATTTGGAGTTGAGGTTTTGTGCAGGGTAATAGATATATTTGGATCTTCTACATATTGCATTCTTCTACATGCAGCCATCCAGTTTGACCAGCACAATTTGTTGCAAGTGATGTCTCTTCTTGAATGTATATTTTTTTGCTTCTCTGTCAAAAATCAGGTATCCAAAGCTATGTAGAATTATGTCTGTGTCTCCTATTAGATTCCATCGATCAACATGTCTGTTTGTATATTGATACCATGCTAGCTTTATTACTATAACTCTCTAGTATTTCTTGACATCTGGGATTTTGATACATACAGAAGTTCTTTTTAATCAGGATTATTTTATTTATCTTGGGTTTTTTTTTCCCCATGAAGCTCAAAATTGTTTTTCCTTTTTCTATGATGATTTGTGCTGTAATTTAGATGGAGATTCCTTTCTCCACCTAATGTGATTGATAATTTTGCTGGGCATAGTAATCTGGTCTGGCATCTGACTTTTCTCAGACATTGTAAAACAACCTTCCAGGTCCTTCTGGCTTTCAAATTCTCCATTGAGAAGTCAGGTATTATTCTAATGAGCCTAACTTTATATGTTACTTGGGCCTTTTCCCTTGCAGCATTTAATGTCCTTGTTTTGTTCTGTACATTTCATTATTATTATTACATGTAATTAGAAATTTCTTTTGTGATCCTCTCTATTTAGTGGTCTATACCTTTCTTGTACCTTGATGGGCACCTTCTTCTTTAGGTTAGGGTAATTTTCTTCAATGATTTTGTTAATATTCTCTGTGTCTTGTTGATTTGTTCTTCTTTCATTTCTATTATTCATAGGTTTGATCTTTTTGTAGTGTTCCATATTTCCTGAAGGTTTTGTGCCTGGAATTTTAGATTTGACATTTTTTTATGACAGAGTTATGCATATTTTTAATGTTGTCTTCAATTTGAGATTCCCTCCTCCATGTCTTACAGCCTGTTTGTGAAGTTTACCTCTGAAGTTTTTGTTTGACATTCTAAAATTTTCATTTCCTGTTATATTTTAATTTGGCTTTTCTTTAGTGATTCACTTTATCGTCAAATTCTAATTTGATGTCTTGAATTGTTTTCATTATTTCATTCAGCTGTTTGTTCTTGCAAAGACTTCATTAGGAAATGTATTCATAACCCATTTTAGGTTCTTGAACATATTCATAATTGTTATTTGAAGTCCTTGGCTATATTACATTTCTCAAGGTTTACAGCTACTGGCTTCTGCTGGAGGAATATTGTCTTGGATGTTTCTGTCTATGCTTTTGTGCTAGCATCTAGGTGTGTGGAGTTGTAATGGTTGAGGTAATTCTATGTGTTGGTATCTGGTCTTGTCTTTGTTGGTTGGTTCTTGCATTCTTTGTTTGCTGTTGGCCACACTCAATGCAATGCAAGTGTGGTGGCTGTGGGGTTCCTGTCAGAGAATGCTTTGATGGATGGCCAGCTGACACAAAGGAATGGAGATGGGCTATAAAGGAAGGCTGAGATTGTTGTCAGAAAGTGCTAAGGGGATGTTGGGTAAAGGAAGGCTGAGATTGTTGTCAGAAAGTGCTAAGGGGATGTTGGGTAAAGGAAGGCTGAGATGATTGTTGTCAGAAAGTGCTAAGGGGATGTTGGGTCCACATCAAAAGGTGGGGTCCAGTGTGAGTGGAAGTAGGTGGAAGGAAGAGCTCCTGCAAGCAGGCTGCTATAGGATTAATAGTTAAGTCTGAGAGCTTAGAATGGAGGACGAAAAGGATAGTGGATGTCATTTAACTATTTGCACCCCAGTGTGATTATTGGGTAGAAAGCGTGACTTGGCAGATTCAACCACAATCTGACATAAAAGGCTCCTTCTTACAGCCTGGGTTTGATAATTTCAAAAAGTACTATGCCTATGAATGACAACAATGGCCAGCATGGCAAGATATCTAATGAGGCAACAGTGGCACTCAATATAATGGTGGTAACCAACAGCTTTCCAGTTGTACTTAAGGCCTATTCAACAGAAAGGAAACAGTGCCTAGGACCAGAAGCCTAGGCAATTACCTGTACCTAGTGAGGCCATAGATCTTAGAAGAGAATCAATTACTGTCAATTTACAAGACCAGCATAATTACCAAGTACATTTTAAATGTAGTCTCATATCCTCCAGATAAGTATTGCTTACCCCTCATCAAAAAGCTTCATATTTCTTATATCAAAAGCAATCTCAATAATTTTCTCATTGAAAAGGTGGTGCTCATTCATGATCTCACCTCAGAATTGCTCATGTTGACTTTGGGGAGAAAGGTATTTATTTACAATTGTAAATTGTGTTAAGAATTGATATTGTTAATTACTCCCTAAATATAAAACTGTATAGATTTAAGGGCCTTTTTTGAATTCAGAAAGAATAATTGAGTATTTTTTATTTTTATTTATTTTTTTTTAGTATTTGGCCATTCTAGTACAATACCAACTGTGACAAGTTTTCAGTAATTAAGTAAATTGGAAAGATATACTCACAATTAAAGATAGCCCTACATTGAACATGTGTTTCAAATTGGATAGTTGATTTTAAACTTCAAAAGATCCAAATTATTTATAATAGGCATTTTGCATATATCATATAGTCTAGAAACTCAAAATTTGACAGGGCTTTCTAAAGCATGCAAAATGTCAGACATTTCCACCAGATTCTCTTCTTAATAATTTAATTAGCTCTTATTTTTAAAGCTCCATTTTATATAAGAGGAACAATGTACAATAATTCTTACCAATAAAGATGAGATCTTGCAACAATGATTGCAGTTAACAAACTCAGATTGTAGCTTTTTTCACAGTAGGATTCATGAGCATGAGTTGTTAGAACTTGCCCTGTGTAAAGCACTAGCTAAAAACCATGTAAAAAAACTGTATACACATAAAATATAAAATGTGTCAAAAAACATGAAATTCATCTATGGACACCAAGAGTCTCCATATTTAGCTTGTATTACAAGGTCACCAGACAGAGTTTCTGTCTTTCTACATTTACAGTACATGTTCTTCACCTCTACAATTAAATATCCAATCACTGAAAGCAGCTCTGCAATCAAATTAAGCCATTTAGTTATTGACTGTACGGTCTTATACTGCTCACTGGTTTGTCTAATCAGTCCTTCAACTTACTTAGTCATAAACTTACTTCACAATGAATCTTCAAATTGCATTATGCCAGTAAAAACAAAAACAAAATAGGTTCACTATGATATGCAATTTTTTCTAGCAAAAATTTGAAAATGTGAATCACTTTTACAGATTGATAATGATTAAATGTGTTTTTTTGTTTTTTTGTTTTGTTTTGTTTTGTTTTTAGTTTTTCGAGACAGGGTTTCTCTGTGTAGCTTTGCACCTTTTCTGGAACTCACTCTGTAGCCCAGGCTGGCCTCAAACTCACAGAGATCCGCCTGGCTCTGCCTCCTGAGTGCTGGGATTAAAGGCGTGTGCCACCACCACCCAGCTAAATGTGTTTTTTGCAGAAAACATGTGCACATGTATATATTTGTACTTGTATGTAAATGTGTGGGTGTGCATGTGTGTATAGAGGTTAGGAATTATTGTCTTGTGTCTTTGATTACTCTTCACCTCAGTTTTTGAGATAGGATCCCTTATACAACTTTAAGCTCTTAGATTTGAGAAGACTAGCTGGTCAGTGGGTTTTAGAGAGTTCTCCTGTTTTACCTTCCACAGCTTGATTATAAGCAAGTGCCTGTCACCCTGTTCGTTTTTTAATTCTGTGCTGAGGATCCAAGCTCATGTTCTCATGCCTGTATTACAAACACTGCATTGATTGAGTCATTACTACACCCAAATCTTTGAGATTAAATACAGTAAGCTTGCAACTTCAATATACTGTAAACAAACATTTTGATATGTCTCAACTCTACCTCAAATTGCCAAAAATCTTTAGTTTTATGATAAAAATATGCAAGATACATAAAACAGAATGATAAGGTATACTAACTCGTTTATTTCTCAGTATATTTTGTGATGCTTAATACAGATTATACTACCATGATTACTTAAATGGGGTTGTAATTTTTTTTCTTGAAAGTGTTGCATTTGAGCCACACAGGAAACATCATTTCCAATTGGGTATATTACACTCATAAAATATTTCATGTATATAAAAAGCATGTCCTTTGTCTTCACATGAATTAGTGTCTGGTGTTGGGGTTCATGTTAAAATGGTCTTTGTTAGAGGGAATATTTCCACATTACATGAAAATTTTTGATTTAAACTATATATGTCTATTTATACACTGACTTACATATATTACAGGATTTTTTAGGTAGCAATAGTATGATTCCATATGACTTTTTCAGACTTCTTAACCAGAGCTAAAGTTAAGGGCTCTATTCCTAAAGACAATGTACCTCAGACACAGTGCCCAGAGGCCTCTGAGATGGAACTGGACTAAAAGCCTTCTCCCCAATACATAGTGTTCATGGTACTAGAAGGTGCCATACAAGCTTCCAAAGAAGGGAAAGCAACCAACACTCCCACATAGCTATGATACCTATGAATCACAACAATGATCAATATGGCACACTAACTCTAAGTGTCTAGTAGTGACCTGCATGCCTTGGAGGCCAGGTACTACAAACCTAGCAAACTACCCTGGGCTAATTACATATTGGGTCTCAGATAAGAATCTGCAACCACCACTTTAGGAAACTAGCATAATCCTGAACAACATTCTAAATATCTGTCCTTTAACCGACAGGTACGTACTTGGTAGTACTCAGCCCTCGTTAAGGAAACCTCCCTTTGCAACACTGAGCATTACAGAAAACCACAACCAATCAAAATATAGGGTTGTGGAGACCAGTCCTGAAGGCTATATCTACTAACCACTCCTGCACCTGAGACTCTGAGACCATGGCAGAAGATGAGGTCAAAATATTAGAAGAGCAAGAGGAGCGAGGAGTTTTCTCTGAGTTTGTGTCTCCTAGAAATATAAGAAGCTATACCCATAAAGTATCATACTGTGGATATTGCTCTGTATAAATAAACACTGATTGGCCGGTAGCCAGACAGGAAGTATTGGCGGGACTAACAGAGAGGAAAATTGAGGAAACAGGAAGGCGGAGGAAGAGACGGGCTGGAGCCACTGCCAGGACAAGCAAGATGTAAGGTACCAGTAAGCCACAAGCCACGTGGCAAAGTATAGATTAATAAAAATGGGCTAAATATAAGAGTAAGAGCTAGACAATGATAGGCCTGAGCTAATGGGCAAACAGTTTAAATAATGTAAGAGTCTGTGTGTTTATTTTATAAGTGGGCTCTGGGACTGGAGGGACTTGGTGGCGGGAGCTGGACAGAAGTTCTCCAGCAACAATATCACCAACATGACTGCTTAAACATGAGCTGTAAAACTGCTAAACATTACTGTAACAGAATGATATTAATATGTGGGCCTTACTTGGGGAGTTCCAGAACCAAACATATAACATGAACCAAATGGCTCACATATAACAGAACTATAACAATACCATAACTGGAAACTAAACAATACACATGTCAGTATGAATGGAGAAAGAGCCCAAGAGTTCTCAACTCCACACAAAAAACTTGGAGCCTAAGCATACCAACTGATTATTCAAAATTAAATGATCAGCCCCGAAAACATACATTCAAGTAATATCATATGCATCCAGCAGGTTGTATTTATGTTTATGAGTAAACATGTATATACATACATATATCTATAGAACAGCAATTAATGAAAAAAGAGGCTATGAATTTTAACAAGAGCAAGGAGGGATATATGGGAGGGTTTGTAAAAAAGGGAAGGGAGAAATGATGTAATTATTTATAAATGATATAATTATATTAATCTAAAAAATAGAAGAAAAATGAATTAATAGGTTTAGGGACAAAAAAGAATCACTTTATTGTAAAGACCTTATGATAAAAAAACACCACATAGCTATATAAACACAGTCACTCAAACAAGCACTCACCCAGACTCAAAGTCTATACTTCTCAATGAACTTCTACACAGGAAAGTCATTCTGAAGCCAGGGAGCTTCATTTTTGATTTTATACTTTTACTTTTACTGGAATAAGTAAATACTTAATGGACTGTGATTGAAAAATCACAGTCTTATTAAGCTAAAATGACTTTGAGGTAATCACAAAATGGATTTATGAATGTTAGAGCATAAACACTCCTGAATAAACCACTAAAATGTGCTATGAATGTTACAAGCCTGTGAGTTCAGTTAATAAGAAACATAGTTAAAGAATCAAGAGGTTTGGCTGTTATAAAATGAAACTTCTTGTTTACCTTAGTTCTGTAAACATTGTCCACAAATTCTAGAGAAAGCTAAGAAATGGACTATCAGCCCATACTTTCTGTTTTCCTGAAAGGAAAAATGGCACAAAGTCTTAGAAAAGCTTGAACATATTCTATTCAACCCTGTAAGGATTTTTTTTTAAAGAAATTGATCTCTTTGTATAAAACCAACAGTCCCATTACACTGTTAATGTAATTAACATTACCTTCATAAGATAGTTTATGTCTTTCTCTCCTTATCTACAATCTGAATTCATAATTGAAAACATTTTTTGTAAATACCTAAGTCCTTTCATGAACATTGAAGGGAACAAAACCTTTTTCTCCCTAAAATATTGAGGACTGTTCAATTAGAAACAGAGCCCAGAATGGCTCTGTGTCTTTTGCTTGTCTGCCTGAACACAGACCATGAATGGCACCTCTCTGGAAAGAGCTATCTATAAGCCTGAAGACAGTACCGGCTGACATGGAAGATGCATCCACCTGAGCACACCCTTCTCTCTTGTTATCTCACTGCAGACTTCCTCCTTGAAGACATGAAAACTGCTCTTTTTAGTTTTGATTTTGTTTTGTTAATCATTAAACAAGCAAGGCCCCTTCCATAATTTGGTTCAGGAATGTCCTAAGTAAGGCCCACATATTAAAAGTGTGACCACCAATATGCTGTTGCTTGGAGGTTCAGGGGTTGAGTGCAATATAAGGCTAATGGAAGCAGGACCCTGAAGATGATGGAAGCATCCCATGTGTAGCACATGCTTCATTTCACTTCCTAGTCATCATGAAGAAACCAAATTGCTACCCTGGGCTACCATTATGACGTATGCCAGAGGCCCTAAAGTAACAGTTTCAGTCAATCACAATGGGAGTACTCTCAACCTGAATTAAAGTAATCATTTCCTCCTTTATAAAATGAACATCTCACATATTCATTATAGCAGAGAAAAGCTAACATATACCTTCAGGTAATCTTTATCAGGGTAAATATGCACGTCTGTTTTTCTCTTGTCTTCTGCTTCAGAAGAATGTCAATTGCAAATTTAATGAGGGTTGAGAAAAATTTGTATTTTTCACGCATTCAAAATCAAATGATATTTAATTAAATTTCATCACAAGCTATGCTTGCAGGTTTTACCAAGAATTATTAATATAATTATTCATAAATTCATTATATTATCTATTTTTTAAAAATATGAATTAATTTCTGAGACCATTTACCTCTTGGGACCTGTATATTCTGCTTATAATTTTTAAATACAAAGTGATATAGTTTCTTTAGTAAATATTAGTCAGTTGCAAACTCATAATTTAATCATTGTTCCTTCTTTTTAAGGTTAACCAAACTTTAGTCAAATTTAATTCAAATTACATGTTATTATGGAGTAAAATAAAGAAAATAAAAATAGTGTTCAGAATAAACAGGCATACCAAATCATCATTACCCATGGGTATAGCTAAATGAAACCTATCTACAGCGCACACACCCCTCACTAAAGACAACAGGTGGTGTCAATTTCATGTTGATGCTCAGTCAAATGGCGACTGAAAATAGGCAATGGCCAGTGTGTAATTATTTTCCAGGCATATTGCAGTTATAATATCACCCATAAAATCTATAGAGTTGTCACAAAAATATCATATACATGAATGAATAATTCAATAAAAGAAATTCAGAAAGTGGGTTGTAGATCCCACTTATGCTTGAAATGTGTTTTCCCATACAGCTTCACGGCAATTCTCCTGCAGGAGCAATGAGTAAAATGGATCAAAAAAATAGACAGCCTTCCTCACCCTTTTTCAATAACTAAGAGGAGCAAATCAAAAATCTAATACTTTGGAGTCTGAAGCCATTTGCTGCTTCCTTTTTTAAAACAACATCCACTTTGACGCCTTCCTAACTCATAATGTCAATAAATCTTGAATGAATCTTTTACCTGTATTTTCCCAGTTGTTTCACGGGAAGGTAATTATGTCTGTGTGAGGTTCTGTGAACCAGTGCTTTGCCTGAGGAAAGCATAGTCCCACATAGCCGAAAAAGAGTATTCAAACACTACAATTACCGCTTCCATTAAAATTATATTTCCACTCTGCTTGAATGAGAAATGAAATTAGTTCCAATTCACAGTTTTCAATTGCTACAATTTCAAACTTTGCATGAATTTAAGGAACTTTTTTTTCAAATAATTGGTCCAAATTGATATTTTTATTTTATTTAATTTTTTTTAATCAGTGGAGAAGTAGTCCTGACAAATATTTGAATTTCCTAGACAGACAAAAGGTAGAAAGAGGAACTAACATAACTCAGTGGGACAATAAAGATTCATTGGAAGGAACTGTGCTATCTAGCATTTTCATTATAGAAACGTCTCTTTGGAAATGCACAGGACCAATATAACTAAGTACAATCTTGAAGTTACTGGAAAGTAATTAATTGTCTTACAGAGCATGAAAAAGTAAACAGAGAAGGGAAATACACAAATTTCAATCTTGAACCTAAAAATTGGAGTAATGTCTAAAATTGCTGATTATGACAAATTACCCAATTAATAAAAATATTTCTCAGTGACCTGAATTGCACTATTACTCAGAAAGGGTCTGGGTTGAAGAGCTCTAAAGTAAGAGAATGAAGAAGGAAATCTTTGTAAGATATGAATTGTTTCTTCAGCAGTACATTCACTATGAAATCTTATACAATCATTAACAATCAGCTTTCCTATAAGTCTTGCCAAAACAAATAAAGTTATAGCTAACATAAAACAGATTTAATACAGAGTTACTCGGTATCTGTGAGACAAGCAAGTGAAAGCATTGGTATTATACTAAGCAGTTCCAGAATTTAAAATACCTCCTGAAGTACAATTAAATAATTTAGAGATTTAAAGATTATATTATGATCAACTTAAAAATGATATCATGAAATTTAGTGACTAATTTTGGAGTAATGACATTGTTTTATAGCACACATGTTACTTTTAAAAGTCCTTTTCTTAGTCAAGGTATATCAACTTTTATAACTCAGGTAAAACTGGTGACTTTACATAAGACAAGAATTTTGTTAACCAGCTCAAGAACAAAAATTTTATAATAAATGAAAAGCACGTTGCAAACAGATGATCATAAAAATAAATGTAAAAAACAATAAAATTATTTTGCATGGTTTTGTAATAATTTATAGTAAGATTGACCCGTAGCTAAAATGCCATGTTTTAATCATTACTACTTTGGGCTATAAACAGCAATGAATAGGTGGTATTGAAGCTCAAACTAAATCATATGCATTAGTATTCCAGATAGTATTCTAGCATTCAGGTCTTATCTATATAGACTTTCAACCTTATCCTGACTCCCACTGGACAGACAGTTAGAAAATAGTAACCCTTTTAAACCTTGGATTCAAAAGATGATCATTTCCACCTTGTTGTTGTTTGTTTTTGCTCTTTGGGGGCACCTGCCACCTAGCTCCCAAATAAATCACACATGGAGGCTTATT
Source organism: Peromyscus eremicus (assembly GCF_949786415.1). Classification (NCBI taxonomy): domain Eukaryota; kingdom Metazoa; phylum Chordata; class Mammalia; order Rodentia; family Cricetidae; genus Peromyscus; species Peromyscus eremicus. Next base: position 33,649,798 of record NC_081419.1, on the reverse strand, counting down.
CCTAATTATAAATGCCAGGCCTTAGCTTGGCTTGTTGCTAGCCAGATTTTCTTAACTTTAAATTATCCCATCTACCTTTTGCTTCTGGGCTTTTTCCTTTTCTTCTCTTATCTTTCACTCTTACTCCATGACTGGCTAGGTGGCTGGGTGGCTGGTCCCTTGTATCCCCCTTTTCTCATTCGTGATCCTTCTCCTTTTCCTCCCAGATTTCTCCTTCTATTTCTGCATGCCAGCCCCATCTATCCTTTCTCCTTCCTCACTACTGGCTGCTCAGCTCTTTATCAAGTGTTGTAGATAGGCCAAGTAACACAGCTTCACAGGTTAAATAAATACAGCATAAAGAAATGCAAGACATCTTTACGTCATTAAACAAATGTTTCACAGCATTAGAAATGTACAACATCTTAAAATAATATTCTACAATATCACCTTGATATTTTCTATGGAAAATCATGTTTGAATCGTCTTTGATAACATGTCAAACTCAATTTCCAGTGGTTACCAATATTCTACTGCATTCTTCCCTTAAGCAGTGACCGTTTCAAGAAGAAATGTGGTTATCTTGTGAGGATATAAAATTTCTGCTTAAATGTCAATCGACAAAGCCATTCTAAAAAGCTTAGTTTTAAAGAGAGGTAACCATGGAAGATAACTTTCTCAGAATGTATGTTCTCATCCAAGGTCTCTTCTTTGTCTTGGAGAAATGAACAATAGTCCTTCATGTCTATCCCAGCATTTGATATTCATCATTTGTCCTCTGAGGGGTGGAATCACCAGTTATACTGCATGACACTCAACAAGAGAGCGGTACATCTAGATATCCTTCCTCTTCTGGTAACACTCAAAAATTTTAATCACTTTTATGTACAATATCCTCAGTTAAATTGGGGAAGATAGGTAAAAAGACATGAATGAAATCAACAAATTTATGTTCAGATTTTACGAAATGAATACGAGATTTGTCATTAGAGCATGTCGAGTGCTCTGATATAATTAATTTGATTGCTGGTAATATGATAGCACATAGCACCACACCAAACTTCATCCCATTTGTGCCTTTGTTTAGTGACCTAAGGTAAGTTATATCACCTTGGTTTCTTTGTGTACAAGACTTTTTAAAAGCATACTATGGGTCATACTGTTTTAAAAATGAGAATTCTTTTAAAAAGCAAAGCATAAAATAATAAGCAAGTTTCATGATTTTTCAGTAGTTGGATCAGTAGATATAGAGATATGCTGAAAATTATGGCTCTCTAGAGAATATATTCTATTGGCATAGTAAACGAGAAACTAAGTATTAGTGCACTGTGTTATTTTAGAGAAAATTTGTCATATTCCTGTGATGTTTGAAATATCTATGGTTGTATGAAAGGAAATTGCTCAAATTATAGCCTAGAGACTAAAGAAAACCAAGACTCAAGCACAGTTTCACTGTGGTTCAACCACAAGTGTCCATTAAAGACTAAAGCAACTTCATACTGTTAAACACCACAGATAATGTCAAAGCATTAGTAAGATAAATCAATGGTCATTTGAAATTGTCCACTTTCAAAGCAAGCTATATTTCGTTTGGATCCCTGAGAGCATTTATACCTACAGCATGCTCTTCTAATGTATGAGAATAAAACACAGTATGCATTAAAAGAGAATAATTTTAGTATGAAAGTCAGAAGGCATACCTCACAGTGTATTCAGGATTTGTGACCTAAGTGTTGGGTAAGAGTCACTTAAGAATTGGTAATGCCTATCATAGCTCATTTTTCTTATATTGTTCACTAGTCTAAAAGATTAAACTTGGATTTCTATTCTTGTCACATTGAAGGAGATAATAGGTAATTATGTTGATTATCTGGTAGGAGGAGATAAGACAGATATGAATATTCTATTAGGAAGGTAGATAAATAGATGTATCCCTTTAATAGAGAGCTTAGGTACTAGACTAAAGGAATAATAGCTTCTACCTCAGGGAAACAGGCTCACTTGCTAATAATGTGGTGGCTTTAATTAAGGGAAAAGTAACAAAGATAAATAAAATTAAAGAAACCAAGGTTGACAATTAGTGTGAAAAAATGAGGCTATCTCTTCACCTGGATTACAGGGATACCTCTAGTAAATCCTATCTGAGAAGCCTTTGGATCTTGGATTCAGAGCAACCTGTAATACAATACCAGATGCTGAAATGTGACTACATAGCACAGGAACACCATGATAGTGTCTGCTGCAAACATGGCAAACATCTTACTTCAAAGAATTTCCCTTGTTACCCACACTACAGTTTATAGGTCATTAATATGAATCTCTTAGTTTACCAAAGCACTACTGAGAATCTTAACTCTAATATGACAAGAGAGAAGTACTTTAGCTAACATAAAGTCAGAATTCCTGTATCATAAGCTGCCCCCACAAAGTCTCAACAACATGACTACTTAAACACGAACTGAGCAAGAATAACACCAATGGACACGCTAACATAGATCACAAAAAAAGATCACAGGGCATCAACTCTATAGAAAGGACTAAAGGTAACTAAAGAATTCTGAAAGGAGAAACAGTCTTATTTAAGGAAGAGCACACCAATTGATTATCCAAGACAAAATGGTCAGGTATGAAAACATATACATACAAGCAACATAATAGACTGAGAGGTTGTATTTATGCATTTAAGAATATGTGCATGTGTACACAAGCTCACCCCCCACCACACACACACACACACACACACACACACACACACACACACACACATCCCTTTTTCTTCACTCCCCTGGTTTGTGCAGCTATTACAGGTCATATACACACATATGAAGACAACAGAATCTACAATTCACAACAGATGGAAAGAACACGTGACTGCACTCCATTAAGTTAAAAAATTCAAAAAGATATGGATAGATTTGTAGAATCATCCAAGCCACCAAAGTTAAACAAAGAGAGCAACAGACTAAAAAGACCTTCAACAAATACAGATATTGAAATAGCACTAAAAATCCCCCTGACCAAAAAAAAAACAAAGAAACAAAAACAAAAAACAGCCCCATATGGATCCACAGCAGGTTTCTACTAGACTCTCAAAAAACAATAGCCAATACCTCTTACATTATTCAAAAATTAAATAAAAAACAAAATCAGAGAAAACATTTCCAAACTCCATCTATGAAGCCAGTATAACTCTAATACCAAAGTCAGGCAAAGACACAACAAAAATGTAAAGCTACTTACCAGTACCTGTGATGAGCATAGGTGAAAAAGTCTTCAATAAAATGCTTTCAAATACAACAAAAGAACACATACAGAAAATTATCCTCTATGACCTGTTGCCTTTATTCTATAGAAATAAGAATAATTTGACACATATGCTAGTAAATATAATAAATGACATAAGTGGACTTGAAGATAAATATCACATCTTTGTGTGGTGAAAATTTGTGAAATGAATAAAAGATCCAACTAAGGCTGCCAGGTTCCTTAACAAAGGTTCCTTCTCAACAGCCTGAACTGAGATAATGCACCAGAAAATCATCAACTACGTTAACTGAGAGGCCGTTCAGACAGCAAAGGGATGGGGTGAGTGCAAAGTATTTTACTATCCAAATATACTCATCTCCAAACTCCTGATTACTAGAATTGAATAAAAGCAAGGAGCTGAAGAGATGGCTTGACAATTAAGAGCACTTGCTGCTCTTGCAGAGGACCAGGTTCCATGCTCAGCATTACCATGGTAGATCACAGACTTCTATCACTTAAGTTCTAGGGGTTCCATTGTCCTCTTCTGGCCTCTTAGGGCTGCAGATATGAATGTGATACCCATATATACAAACAGGTAAAACAATCATTTACATAAAATAAAAAGATTGTTTAAGTTGAAGAATAAATTGAAATGTTTATTTAGCCAGTCTTTCACAAATAAAGGCTCAAATAATATAATTTCACAGTTTACATTTTCTGTTTGATGATTATTATCAATAAGAAGTAGTATTCATGAAAATGTCTTGTAGTTTTAAATAAAAATGTAATTTTTAACTATTTCAAAATCCATTTTTTATCAATTATGATGAATGGAAAAGTACTTGTATGTTATTTGTAAGAATTCAAAGATCTACTTTCATTTGTATCTAAAACTGTTTATCAATACAGTGCTTTGCCAACTCCGTGAGAGCTTCTTTTTGAAAGTTCTTATGATCGATATTCCATAACACTCATAAATTTTGTATCACTATTTATAAATTCATCAGAAACCTCGTATTCACCCCCCATTTCTCTTTCACCAGAACCTTTGATAATGAATCTACACATGTTGAGTATCATCTGCTTCCCACAGCAGCAAAGCTGGCACAGAATTATCCCATGTTATCATGTGCTTCTCTATCCCTCAAAGCAACAGGGCAAGGAAATTCTCTTGAAAAAAATGAGTAAATATGCCATGTGACAGGTATCATTCTGTATTTTAAGCATGAATTCAGGTAATTATTATAGTTCCAAAAACAATATAATTGTCCAGTTATAATTACCCTGGAAATTACTGGAGCAAAATGTAGTTAAGTAATGTACCTTTCATCACAGAGCATTACTGGTATTCTAACATCAACACATGGTTACAGAGTCTGTTCTTTCGACCTCTGCATCTACTGTCATTATAAAATGTAAACATAAGTACATGCTAAATTCTCTATCAGTTTGGAATGGTATCTATGCCCTGTATTTGGCAGTTTACAAATTGTAGTAAAAGAGCTTTATGATTCTATATCCTCAAAACTTCAAATGTACTATGCATAAAAAACAGATAAATATAAGTACATATAAAATGACTATGAGATAAAATTATATTCTCACTGGAGTAGTCAACAAACATAGTCAGAGAAAAGCATGTCAATTTAACAAATGTTGAATTGTCTCATTTAATAAAAAATGTTTACAATATTATAAACCTATCACAGTTTTGAAATACAAGCAAGATTCTCCATTTTTTTTTACAGTTTACTACTGCTGTTAAAAATGTAATATGTATTTATATTCATATTCATTTCAATTTTAAAAGTTGTGATTGTCTCTGTTTAATAAATATGTAAACCCTGCAGTGAGTAACTAAAATTTCCCAAGGAAATTGTTATGTATTTAATCTGGAATGCCACACTCAAGCTCATGTTCTAATGTCTGTTCCCAGCTCACAGAACTAGTTAAAGATGTGACACCTTTCAGAAGTGGGATGAGAACTAGAGAGAGCTAAGTTGGTAAAGTGCTGCTCAAGCATACGGACCAAATTCAATCCATAGAACTCATTCATGGACATAATGGCAGCACTAGTGATCCCAGGACTTCGACGGCAGAGGCGGCTGATCTTTGCAGCTCTCTGGCCATCTAGCTGAGTGTAGTCAATGTGCTCCAAGCCAATGAATGTCTCAAAACAAAGGTATACAGCTTCTACAGAATGGCACTCAAGGTTGGCCTGTGACCTACACTCATACACACACACACACACACACACACACACACACACAGAGACCCCCCCACACACACACACACACCCACACACACACAGATGAAATCTTGCTGGCATTCACGGCACACTGTAAAAGAACTTTGGAGTGAGCCTTGCCTTCCTTCTTGGCTGGCTCTCTGTTTTTTTCCTGCCGCAATTACTGCCACCATGAGGACGGTCATCATGCCTTCCTCACTATAGTAGACTAGGATCCTCTGGAACTAGATTCAGAAATAAATCTCTTCTACTCTTAAGTTACTCTGTGAAGTGTTCTGTAAAAATAAAGCAAATGTTATAGTTACAGATAAAATTAGAAAATGAGTTATCTTTATCGGCTATGTAAGTTTCTTCCACATAGAAATAACAGGAATCAACTTTTCATTAGTGTTTCTAGCTATTCAATATTAGAAATAATACTAGTTGAAAATTTAAAAACTATTGGTGTAGAAACAAAAGAAATTCTTTGATGCTAATGTCTAAGAACATTTGTAAATTTGTATCTGTTATTATCACTTACCTTCCTCAAAGTGTGTGTAATTTAGATACTAGCTACAAATACATAAAATGATACTAATTACAAATACGTTATAATGTGTATTAGACCACATGTTGATAAACTGAAAATTTTATTTGTAACTATTGCACATAGAATTGATGGAAGTTGCATGGTCTAACACAAAATAATAGCACCAAAATACAGAATATGTTTTATGTGTTTATAATTATTTTGCGATTCTCTGGGGATTCCCTCACTTTTATTCAGATTCTCTGACTAGTTCTCTGGAGGAAATTTATGTTTCCTTTGTAAGTTTTCTGTGTTCAAACCTTAGGTTGAAACCAATGAAACTTACAAACAGAAGTTGTGCCAAGGCCATTAAAGAGTCTAAAAAAAAACTAAAAAAGTTTAGAATCAAAACTTCCCTAAATGTTCCTAATACATGAATGAATAATATTAAAATTAATGAAGTTTTGTAGTTTATACACTCTGCTGAAGTTAGAAGTTAATTTACTAAGCATATATGACAATAGGAATATATGTCTAGAAATCTCAATGCCTTTCATTTTCAAAATAATAAATTTCTAGGGTAAAATTTATTACTTACTTTATTCTAGTGATTGAAATTTTTTACCTGTTATACAGCCTTCCATAGAATATTTATTATTCAATTTAGTAGTTAAGATGTACACAAGTAGAAAAGATTTTATATACAATAAATGGAAACACTACAAACATTAATATGTTCCATTTACAGTATCTGCCAAAGAAAACATCCAGTTCTGGATTTATTATATTTCAGTGTATTATTTTAATATTTTGTCTCTATTCATCACCCAGTTTCAAAAGCCTTTAGTAGGTGTCTACTTATACAATGGTGTTAAATTTTGCCTCTAGCCTTACCACATATCACAGTTCACCAGGAACTGTCCCAAATTAAAACAACTCATGCCTCGCAAACAGTTTAGCATTTAATAAATGGAGAAAATAAAACATGGGCCTGGGAAAATGTACTTACAAAATGCTGTAAATTGATAAACAAATTTTCTGGAAATAATTTATCTACCTATGTTGGATCAAAGTAAGATTTGGACATTGTCTTAGTTAGGGTTTCTATTGCTGCAACTAGCAAGTTGGGGAGGAAAGCATCATCGGGCCTACACTTCCACATTGAATTCTGTCACTGAAGGAAGCCAGGATAGGAACTCAAATAGTGCAGGAACTGGGATGCAGGAGCTGATGCAGAGGCCATGGAGTAATGCTACTTACTGGCTTGCTCCTCATGTCTTGCAAAGCCTGCTTTCATACAGAATTCAGGAAGCCAGGATAGGAACTCAAATAGGGCAGGAACTGGGAGGCAGGAGCTGATGCAGAGGCCATGGAGTAATGCTACTTACTGGCTTGCTCCTCATGTCTTGCAAAGCCTGCTTTCTTACAGAATTCAGGACCACCAACCCATGGGTCGCCCTTCCCAGAATAGGCTGGGCCTTCCTCCATCATTCTCTAAGAAAATGATCTACAGGATTGCCAATAGTCCAGTCTTATGGAGGCATTTTCTCAGTTGAGGTTTCCTCCTTGCAGATGGCTATAGTTTGTGTTAAGTTGACAAATCTAGCCAGGAAAGTATTACATTCCAGTACCATCAGTTAATTTTTACACACTAGTAAATTATCTAAAATATTTATCTCTGTCTTTAAAGTTATGAAGTGTGAAAAATTAATAATGTCTGACAAGTTAGACTATTTTAATCTTCTGAAACATATGCCACTCCTATTTGTGTGTTGGGAGAGGAGTTAATGCCCACTATTTGATAGTGAAAGAGTATCTGTTGTCAATGGTCTTCTTCTGCATGGACAGAATATAAGTTACATCCCATTAAGTGATGGTCAACTATTTGGATGATTTTTTTTAGAAAATGCAACGGAGATCACTTAGAGAAATAGTTTTAAGAGTACTCCACAGAATTTCGTATTGTTGATGTATTTTCAATATGCCATGCAACAACTCTCAGTTTGTAGGCTTTTATCTTTCTGATTGTTTGCTTTGGCTATTTCTATCAACATTTTCTATATTAAATTGACAGCGCAAAATTTTAAAATATTTATATAAAAATAAGCATAATAAGTAATGGTCTACTTATGTGGTACTGCATCCTTAATAAAAACTGATGCCTGCTCCCAAAGGCTACCATTTGCCAACAATCTATCACCAAGGGATTGGACCTTGTACCTACCTCCCCCATCCATACTAAGAATTTTGTCTGGTTTGAGCTTGCACAGGTTTTGTACGTGATATATACTGTGACAATTGCTGCAGGTTCATATGTACAACTACCCTTCTGTGTCTAGAAAACACCATTCCTTCATAGTCACCTACCACCCTTGGCTTGTAGAATCTTTCTGCTCCCTCTTCTGCAATGAACCCTGAGCCTTGGGAGGAGGGAATATAAATGCCATTCAGGACTGGGCATTCGTGAGTCTCTTTTTCTCTAAACCTTGGCCAGTTGTATCTTTGCTAATAGTCAGATACTTTTTAATTACGAAAATAATGAAAGTGTTATTTTTACTCTGTATTGATTTTGAAAACACTGATGCGTTCCATGTTAAATAAGAAAAGCATCATATTATTACTTATCTCAGACAGGTCTTTAAGACTAGGGAAGCTATCAAATTACAGCGAAGAACGTAAGTTCTCTAAAGTTCTCATTTCACCTTAAAGTCTAAATGTTAACAGTGACAACAAACACTGTTAGGATCTGGCTTGAGCTAAATAACTTATGCCTTATGGTTTTCAATATCAATATCTGCCCCCAAACTTAATACCCATGGCTTATGTGTCAATCATTCTAAAAAGTGTCTAGGTTGACTTGTAACTTAAGTAATTGGAAAAGTGCTTTTATTCTAGACAACCCTGACACTTTAAAAGCAGCAGCAGCTGGACCATGTACTTTTGTTGTCTTAATCAGTAGAAATACTGAAAGGACCAAGCCATAACAGGCTGTCAGTCTTCTCTCAGAGATCAGGCCTCAATTTCAGTTTCCTGAGACTTGAGCATGAACAAAAGACATAGTCCTTGCAGTAGCTCCCTTTCTGCACATACTCTGACTGCTCAAGGTTGAGACAGTTGTTTACTGATTGAGACCCCTCATCAACTTAAGAGCTATGTGCATGGGTCAATGTGAACGTGCAAGGCCAGCCAGCCCCCATGGCAGCTCAAAGACAAAGCCTGTGACTTATCCAGGCCTTCCCAAAAATGATAATTGTAACCTCAAAGCAATAAATTCAAAGGTTACACACCCTCACCCAATCATATGACACCAAGGCTTGTACCACGCCATTTGTGGTTTTTCCCTTTAAAAACCCCTCACCCTGAGAGCTCAGGGCCGTCATCCTCCACCCGCTGTGTTGGATGTTGGACATGGACCAAGTCTGGGCTTGCTTGTTATCAATAGGCCCCTTTGTGTTTTGCATCAGATATTGGCTCTGTAGTAGTCTTTCGACATAGGCACAACAATATTAACAGGGTGGACAAGGTATAGACCATCTTATAAATAATACTCTCAATGGTCCTTTGGAGCTCTCTGAAATCATTTAAATGTCCCACAGAGATCCAGGGACCACAGTTTGAGAATCACTACACAGTACATTTTTTTTAGTCCTGATGTCATGCTGATGTCTGCATTTTCATTGCTCCATAAGGTAAGTAGAAAAATGTTACACTTTATTTTGATTCTAAAAGAAAATCTCCCCATCTTTGTTTAACCACAGCACTGTTTTCAGAAGGGGAAAGATGGTAGCAGTTTGCAGTCTCATCATTTACCTTTATACAATGCTGAGGTTGCAGCCACACCTGTAGATGCAGTAAAGTTTCCTAGGAGTAGACAGATGGGCATTTTTAGTGTTCTTTTATTTATGAGCAGGGGACAATGTGCTGTACTTTTTCTAAAGTATTGAGGGACATACCACAAATAAGGAAAAAATTAAAGGACTAAAAATATATATGGACTCTGGAAAACCAGCAGCAATTATGAGCAATATGACTAAATTGATGAGATTTGAATGAGATCTTGAATACATGGTGAGTAAAACAGAAGATATTGAAAACTCAGGGCTGAATAGATAGCTCAGTGGTGAAGAGCATTGGCTGATCTTCCAATGGAACCAGGTTTGAATCACAGCACCCACATGGCAGCTTACAACCCTCTGTAAAACCAGTGTCAGGGAATCTGATGACCTGGTCCAGCTTTCTCTATGAGCAGAAACACACATAGTACATAGATGACAGCAAAACACCTATATACATCAAATAATATTGTTTTTTTAAAATAATAAAGAGGTAAAACAGCTACAGTCTTTTCAATTACAAAACAGATAGTAAGCTAAGCATTATTTTTATTATAGATAAGAATAGCAATATCACATAGAATTCTTACATTCAAACATGATGCTAACAAATATGTAAAGTGCATATTTATTTACATTCTTGAGTTTTGCATAGTTGTACTCTATAAAGTCTCTGAGAACTCTAAAATGGTGAAGATTCAATCAATTTAATATAGGGATATAAGCATGGAGAGACCTGAGAGACTCTGATTACATCACTTTCATTACTGAAATTACAATGTAAAATAATAAGGTTTTAGAAAAATAAGCATTAGACCAGCATTCACAATCCACTCTTCTACTTATCCACATTTCTACAAAACTCAGTTGGTGTTTTAAAATGAAATGCTTGTGCTGTCTTCAAAATGCAAACTCTATACTAATTTAAAGTTTAACATTTTCATACTATGTTTACACTTTAAAATGTATGGGCTACTGCAGAAGGATGTGACATTTTCCAGGCCCTGGAAAACATGAGCACAAATTGTTTTGTCTTAGTCTTACAACATTCTCTACTATGAATTATATTACTCATCATCTCATGAATCTAACAAATCTGGCCACCTGGTCATCTTGGCCATAGCTTTAGAATGTGCCACAAATAGTAGTTAAGCAGTTTCCAGAGTACACTCATGTGAAAGTCAACGGTGACTGTTTCCTCCCTTTTGTTGATTTTGTATATTAATGCTTTGTGAAGATTAAACTCACAGTCCAATCTACTTTTGTGCCGAAGAAGCTGGTCTAGCATGTTTACTGTTTAAAAGGCACAGCACAGTCTTCCTGTGCTTTTTTCATAGCATAAACAGTATTTCAACACTATGCTTAGGTTGCAAAGTTACAAAGAATGAGGTATTAAATAAACTACAAAAATAACATGTACTTTTAATATAACTGCTAAAATAACAGGCATAATGTTGCCTGAATTTGTTGACATTCAACTACACATGTTTTGGACATTAGAGTTTTTTTTCTTGACTTTAAGAACATCACTGAATGACAGCAAAAGGCATGTGAATGCTGATTTGCTGCTCACCAACTCATGCTAAAGAAAGAGGTTGAATTCACAAACATGGCATCCACAATAACGGGGACTTACAAGGCTAACAAAAAGGAAAATTCAAAGGTACATAGGATTGTAAAAGTGATAAAATACACCAAATTAAGATGAAACCAAAGGTTTATTTTACCTGTGAAATAACATGCTACTCCCTAAGAATGTAACACTACAAGAGGATTCAAGATTCAAGGTTCAAGGGTCTCCATCCCTGGTGCATGAACGAGCTTTTTGGAGCCTACTACCTATTGTTGCTGGAGAATTTCTCTCCAACTCCCGCCACCAAGTCCGGCCAGTCTCAGAGCCCATTTATAAAATAAACATATAGACTCTTACATTATTTAAATTGCTTGGCCATTAGCTCAGGCCTGTTATTGTCTAGCTCTTACTCTTATATTTAGCCCATTTCTATTAATCTTTACTTTGCCACGTGGCTTGTGGCTTACCGGTACTTTACATCTTCCTTGTCCTGATGGCGGCTGGCAGTGTCTCTCTCTCAGCCTTCCACTTCCCCGAATTCTTTTCCTTGTCCCGCCTATACTTCCTGCCTAGCCAATGGCCAATCAGTGATTTATTTACTGACCAATCAGCAACACACTTGACATACAGACCATCCCACAGCAACCTATGATGGGACACCTCCTGCAGCCTTGAGACTGGGAAAAGGCTTGCACCTGCCTCTAATGGATATACCTCCCCATGGGAGGGGGAGGCTGGAGGGGTGATAGGGGGGAAGAGGGGGATCTTTGGTGTATAAAATGAATGAAAAATTTCTTAATTAAAAAAAAGCAAAAAAAAAAAAGATTCAAGGATCCTATGTGCAGTTGCTTGCACATAGGGTAACAAACTTTCAGGAAGTTTTGATACTTTTAATGCTTAGTTCTCAACTCAGCTGCCCACAGGGGTCTGATGAAAAAGACAGATGTCAATCATTGTGCCAAGGTTTAAGTTTTGAATAGAATATTGGCATTGAGTCAAGACATCTCAACTAATGAAGAAACACACCAAGTTCTAACAAAAATATCATAAATCACAAAACATTACTCTAGATCTTAATCACACTTTGAAAATAATTTTTGCAATAGTATTATCTTGATTCAAATAGATTCAAGAAGTGTTCAAAGGGGCATGAAATATAGAAATACAAATAAAGAAAAGGTCACTTCTATCTATTTAAAGGGACACATGAGCATATTGAATCTTTCTGTCTTTATAAAGAGCTAATTTCTCCATTTTTCCAAGTCACACACTTGAATCTATATTTATCACTACATAAAAAGAAGATAGCAATAAAATATTGTTTTTGTTTTCACTATCGTAATTATCTGTTTCTTTCTTTTTTTTTTTCTTTTCAAAACCCAGGTATTATTGATTAAAAGACACAAGTGCTCTGTGAATGATTTATTCAAATTAACCTATAATGTTTTTATATGTCCATATTTATTTAAGCATGCCTTGTTAACTATTTTAAATGCTATTATGTAACATTTCTTACAGTATCAATGCTGATCCTGTGATTCGTAACATGAAATCAGCGAAATGTGGTGCTGCAGCTATTTCAGAAATCAGTGTACACAATGATCTTCCCCTTATTCCGTAACAGAAGCAACTAAAAGAGCATCTTCAGTGTTTTATCCTTACTTTGTCACTTTAATGCTAAGTAACATTGAGTTATAAATCTCTGTCATGGAGCTCAGTTGAGAATCTCCATATGCAAGTCCATGGTCAACTATCAAATACTGTAGGTCCATCCGTTTTCTTCTTCAGTCCTTAAGACGAAAACGTCTAGTATCCTAGAATCAGGCTCAGGCTTGTGCTGGTATTGACACTGAATCTTATACAACTCTCTAAGATACACTGCTGAGAAAACTACCTCCTTAAAAAAATGGGCTAAGCCGGGCGGTGGTGGCGCACGCCTTTGATCCCAGCACTCGGGAGGCAGAGGCAGGCGGATCTCTGTGAGTTCGAGGCCAGCCTGGACTACCAAGTGAGTTCCAGGAAAGGCGCAAAGCTACACAGAGAAACCCTGTCTCGAAACCCCCCCCCAAAAAATGGGCTAAGAGAAATAACAGAACATTTAAGTTGAATTAAACATTCTAAAACATACGCACTTGATATCATGACATAAACACTTTGAAGGAATAAAGCAAAATCTAATGTCAAAACTGGACAGAGAGGAAGAAAAGGAAGGAGAATTTAATGGACTTTGGGGGAAGAGGAAACTGAAGGAAAAGAATATCAGATATGAAGTCTAAGGGAATGAATTTTCAAGAAACAGATTCAAATAAAAAATTAATAAAGGGCATTGCATAAAGAAGTAAAATCATCAAATGAATAAAAATCATGTTTAACAAGAAAAGGGAGAGGATGAAACTGTTCACATAGAAAAACAGGCAAAGGAAGACTAAAATAATTATAATTGGAGTGTAAAAAAAGATTAAAATATTATAACGTATGTAGCTGTGAGAAAATTTCCCCTCCCAAATGAAATAAGACTTGATCCTATATAGCAAAATGTAAGTATTTTCAATAACTCCATTTCAATAACTCTGGCATGTATCTCACAACATTATTAGAGTTTAAAAATAAATTCTTTAGAGACTTCAAACAAAGATAAGAACTACCTTCTTAAAGCAAGAAAATTAGAATTTCCTTTCTACTTTCAAAAATAACTTAAAAAACATGGCACAAATAGAACACTGAAATAAAGAAGAGAAATGTCAGACAAAGATGTGATATCCAATAAAACCTTTTTCAAGTGCCCAGGATATAGAAAAACAGAGTTGGTTTTGCACAGCCTCAGGAGCATTCCATTTCTACTTTTAGTATGGGACATAACAATCAGAATTAGCAAAACAAAATCGTAATTGCTCAGAAAATATTGAAGTATCTGTATCATGAGTAATGTTCTACATGAGAATTTCAAGCCTTACATTGAGCAATTATGGCTTTATTTGGTAGGTCAAGTGAGTATCCATCACCACGCCAGACTCTGTAAAGAGACCATGCATTGCACATGGCAATTTTTGAATGGAGCAATTTCTTCAGACAAGAGCCAGCTAAGTCCATACTCTGTTTAAAAACTTATATAGTATAATGCATATTTGAAAGATACAGATATGAGCCTATATTAAGCTAAATGTAATAAAGCCTTAAAAATATAAAGATTTGGGGGAAAAGATATATGAGTGTTCTTTGTAGTATTATTTTTGTAATTTTTCTGTAAATTTGAAAATATATTCTATTAAAAATTTCCTTGCTATGCAGTGGTGGAACACGCCTTTAATCCCAGCATTTGGGAGGCAGATGCAAGTAGATCTCTGTGACTTCAAGGCCAGCCTGGTCAACAGAGCAAGTTCCAGGACACCTATGGCTACACAGAGAAACCTCATCTCAGAAAACCAAAAGAAAAAAATTTTTGTTATTGCATATAACCTAAAAGAAATTATCTGCATAATGCATTTACTCAGGAGCACAGGAGAAGTTTTGGCCTTTAAGCTTTAATATTTTTTATCAATCCCAATATAGATTAATACTTCCAATACAAACTACAATTACATTTTGCTGTGTATTTTTGTGTGTTCCTCCAAATCTTGTCTCTGTGTCTCAGCAGTTACTGTACCCTCCTAGAGAATAACCACAGGAACTTTAGTAATGATATCCTCTTTTTCCCTAAGATACTTTCTTGTGTTTAGCCTTGGAAGATGATAGCGAGACCAGTATGACAAACTTCTTTTAGCCTCCACTTTGCTCTCCTCCATAAGCTTGTAGTTTCTTTTGAAACAACTTCTCCTACAAAATTAATCACACTTAAAATATTTCTCTCTGCAGGTTCTTACAAAAACACTTTTCCTCTTATCTAGGAAGCATGTAGCAGCAGTCATGATCTTAGGAGACTTCCTGCTGCCTTAATCAACTCAGGCTACTACTTATAAAATACCACCGACAATGTGGCTTAAAACATCAGACATTTATTTTTTTAAAGATATGGATGCTGGAAATCCATAATCAAGAGGCTTAAACTTGATTCCTAACAATGGTCTACACCCTAGCTTGCAGGCATATACTTCACATACTTACATGGGTGGATATTGAAGGAAAGCTCTGTGGCTTTCTTCCTCCTCTTACAATTATTTCAGCATGGGGTCTAGCCTTATGACTTCATCAGAAACAATTAACCACATATCAAAAACAAATACTATCAGAGTCCAGAGTAGTTCTTCAATATATGAATTTAAGATTACACAAATATTCTTTCCCATCAGTTCCCCAAACTTTCCTTTCCTTTTAAGGTTTCCTAGGACCTTCACCCCTTTTATAAATAACACCTTTAAGAAAGTTTCTTTCTTTGTATGCTATTACATTTCTGTAGAAATATTATCTGATCTGTAATACTAGTAGGAGGAAAAGTAGATGAATGATATGAAGTATTTAAATAATGGAAGTAGTGTGAAATTTGTGGATGGTAAAAATGTAACTATTAACGTGCACAGTACCTTTCAGAACTATGAATGCTAGCCAATGGTTCTGAAGCTTCAGATCCATACCAGCTTGATTTCATCATTTTCTATGACACAAGTATGTTGCACACTCATCGGTAAGATTTTACTATCATGTTCTGTAGCATAACCAAGAGCAATGACAAGAGTTCTAATGTTTGGATGTGCAAAACCACAGAGGTTTCCTAATGAGATCTGAGCTTGCTTTACCCAGAAGGACTGCACAAGGGGATAGACTGACCATGTGCATGGTTACCAGATGTTTGGAATGGTCTGTACTTGGCTGTGCTAGGGGGAGGTCTTTTGCTACACCCCTTGGCATTCCTTTAAAAAGCCTTTCAGAAGAGAAAGAAGGAGCCAGTGGATAAGGATCCAGGCCTTCCTGAGCTATCCTGTGCTTCTATCTGTCTCTCCCCTCTATCCTTCTATCTACTATTTCTCACTTCCCCCTCAAGAGTACCCTGGAGTAAAAGTGGGAGCGGGTCTCCCACATTTGGGTATATATAGGAACTTGCTGGCCAACACCTCCAAAAGAAGTAAGCTATTCTTGACATCAGGTTTTTATATGTGTTGAGAAGGGACATTGATATAAATGATAAGTCATACACAGCTCTGAACCCTGTCAACTTGATGGCTTGTCAAGATACACCTACCGGTACAAGAGTGACAGTAACACCATAGGAGTAGTCAACCAATTTCTGGTTGGATTTGAGGACTGCTCCTCAAAACGAAACCCTCCTATCACAATTATTGCTCCAAGAACCCATGATGACACAGATTATAGGGTCTGGGGGAGAAGATAATACTATTATTCTGCTAAAGAAGCCCAGTACTAAACCAAATCCTACATTTAACATTAAACCCATAAATCAATGCATCTCTCAGCCATCATCTAGAACACTATTTGCAGTAGATGGTGATTAGCACAGAGGCTAAAGTAAAGAGAAAATAAGAGAATGCAGAATGCTCCTGTGTGTGTGTGTGTGTGTGTGTGTGTGTGTGTGTGTGTGTGTGTGTGTGTGTGTTGTATCCCCTTTGTAGTCTCTGAGATCATTTTGGAAGAGAGGTTGGAAATAGTGTAAGAGCCACAAGCAGTCTTCTGGATACAGCAGGACAGCTGCACAAATAAACTTACTGGACATGCCCAAAAGCCTGACCAAATCCTAACGTGGAGAGGAGCATTGAGTACATAGTTAAATCCCTAGCCGTGGAGAGATTACAAACGGATAGTTGTTGTGATGGGCAGAGACGGTTTTCTATAATACTGTAGACCCTGCCAGAGTTGACCATTCTCCAGTAGAAAACCACACATCTAAAATTATTTATGTAGCACAAAATGACGTTAAAGGTTTTAAAAAGAACACAAGGATAAAGTTGGATGAGTAGATAAAGGAAGTGGATATGGGAAATATTTGGGGGGTATATATGATCAAAACATGTTTATGAAATGCTGAAAGAACTAATATTTTTAAAACAAATGTTAATACAAGTGCTTTGTGACTAAGTAGGAAAAAAAAATCCATCATTTGGAAAGATCTGCATAAGCTGTTTCACAGTGAACAATGGACGAAACCAATGTAATTGTGGTAAGATACAATTACAAATATTTTTCAATGAATTTCTATAGAGTAGCTGAACATAATAGTGATTGAGTAATGTGATGATAATTTCATACACACATACAGGTACAGACACACATATATAGAAATAAGAAGCAATAGCTCAAAAACAAAGCAAAGTTCATGCTATTTTGCATCAAGTCTTTATATGGTAAATTATTTTGTCAATTTTTTCACTCTGCTTGCAACCTTAGTCAAGACAAGAAAGATCCTTCAAGAAAAATAACAACTTAAATTCTAGAACATGACTGTGTGCCTCAACTTTACTCTTTTTTACTTTACTCAAACTTGTGTTTATATTCTCAAAATAAATTTCCTGAATTCCACCAGTGGTTAAGTTTCAGCTAATTAAGTGAAAGGTGAAAAATGTTTTATTGCATTCAATTTGTAGTAACTTGATTTTTCAACTTAAACTAAAAATTATTTTTTAAAAATCTGTATCGTCAAATTCCATTCATTGAATGTAAAATCTCTGACACCCAACTACATAACTCTACTCTTTGATAGGATTTAAGACACACTCCACAAGATGGAACCCCAGAACCTGAGACTAGATAGGTCATGGGGCCTAAGGGAAAACATACTACTATTATTCTCTTAAAGGAACAGAACAATAAAACGACTACCAATGGTGTGCTGCTATATTCATAAATCAATGTGCCAATCTGTCTTCACCAGAGAAGTTCCTTCTTCAGTAGATGACAGCTGACACTGGGACCCACAATTGGACAAT